>NC_045963.1:60725758-61025758 GCF_010909765.2 Amblyraja radiata | reverse complement strand
ATCCTATAGTTTTGGTGCACGGCCAGTTGATCGTGGTGGTGTCGCCGGTGGCAGTGTCAAAGCTGTTTCTGTGCCTGCAAATGGCAGCACGTTGATACAGGGGGAGGTCCGAGCTGATAAGGTTGACGGAAATGTAAGGACTGATGAAGGTCCTGTGTGCTACTATTGTAGAAGGAGAGGGCACATGTTAAAGTCGTGTCCCGTTCTGAAGCAGAAAAATGCAAAGCCTGTGGCTTTGGTGGGTGCACAGAAGGCACCTGTCGTACCTGAGGTGCCTGAGTCTGATGAGTGTAGGAATTATTCTGCGTTCATCATGAATGGTTTTGTTTCTCTAGAGGATGGGGGTGATAGAGTTCCAGTATCCATCTTGCGTGATACTGGTGCTACTCAGTCCTTTATATTGGATGGTGTACTGCCGTTTTCTGGGGAATCATCGGTTGGATCAAGTGTCCCAGTGGTAGGATTCGGGATGGATGACATGGTAGTGCCTTTGCATACCGTGCGTCTCGAGTCCGAGTTGGTTTCAGGCCGGGTAACTGTTGGGTTACGGCCGTGTTTTCCCGTTGGGGGAGTTTCTGTGATTTTGGGGAATGACTTGGCAGGAGGTAGAGTTTTAGTCACTCCTGAGGTGACGGCTGTTCCGATGGTGCAGAGTCCTGATAGATTGGCTATGCAGCATCCAAAGGTCTTCGCAGCTTGTGCTGTCACGAGGGCTATGGCTAAGAGCCAGGCGAAGTTTGAGGATGTGGTGGACCTGAGTGAGAGCATTTTTGGGGATCAGGATGATAGATCCTGTGTTGTGAAGGGTGTTTCTCCATCTCAAGATGGGATAGTGTCTGGAAATGTGCCGGTGTCACTGTCACGTGACCGGCTGGTTGAGGAGCAAAAGAGTGATCCAGGTTTATCTGATCTGTTCGACTGCGCGGTGCCTGAGGGGGATATGGATTCCACAACAAAGGGGTATTTTCTAAGGGATGGCTTACTGATGCGAAAGTGGTCTCCCTTGGATATATCTGGGCATGATCATTGGAGCGTGGTTGATCAGATTGTGATGCCTCGTCGGTATAGGGACGAGATACTCTGTTTGGCTCATGATGGTCCTCTGGGTGGACATTTGGGGGTCAATAAGACGTATGACCGCATCTTACGGAATTTTTTTTGGCCAGGGTTGAAAAAGGACGTGAAACAGCACTGCAGGTGTTGTCACATTTGCCAGGTGGCAGGAAAGCCGAACCAATCGATTGTTCCTGCGCCTTTATATCCAATCCCCGTGGTCGGTGAGCCGTTTGAGCGGATTCTAGTTGATTGTGTGGGCCCTCTACCTCGGACAAGGGTGGGCAACAAGTTTTTATTAACAATTATGTGTGCGACTACCCGCTTTCCGGAGGTGGTCCCTTTGCGTAGAATTACTGCCCCTGCAATTGTTAAGTCTCTCACGAAGTTTTTTTCGTTGTTCGGTTTGCCCAAGGTTGTGCAGAGTGACCAAGGTACCAACTTCATGTTGAAGGTTTTTGGTCAGGTAATGAAGTTGGTAGATATTAAGCATTGTTACTCCAGTGCGTATCATCCTGAGAGCCAGGGAGCTCTCGAGAGGTTTCACCAGACTTTGAAATCTATGTTGAGGACTTACTGCCTGGAGTTTGAAAAAGACTGGGATGAGGGGGTTCATCTAGTTATGTTTGCGGTGCGTGAGGTCGTGCAGGAGTCTTTAGGGTTCAGTCCTGCTGACCTGGTGTTCGCGCATACTGTACGTGGTCTGTTGAGGGTCCTGAAGGAGAAATGGTTGCAGGAGGATACAAAACGAAGTATTTTAGACCACGTCTGTACTTTTCGCTCTAGACTGAGGAGGGCATGCGAACTGGCAATGGGTAATCTTGCCTCTGCTCAGTCTAGGATGAAGGACTGGTTCGACAGGAAGGAGCCTGTGGAGGTTGATGGGTCGGAGCTAAGTCCTTCTAAGCATGTTTTGGCTGCAGTGGTGCTGCCCCCTGACACGGGTGGTGATGTGGGGGAGGCACGGTTGTCTGTGGCAGTAACGCAGGGAAAGCTGAGTAACTCTGAGGCTTTGGAGACGCTTCCCTTGCGGTTGTCTCATTTGACTGGCATATCCGTGGCAAGGATGATGTATTGGATGATGCATTGTCGCACCAGTGATGTCTGTGTTACTGAATAGTTGCTGAAATTTGGTGGTGTTTTTTTTAGTTCATTTTCAGAAACTTATTCAGTATCTTTGGGTGGGGGTGTTAGGCGCTTCCCCCCCCGGTGTATGCTATGTACTTACTTCTCTGTTTCTATCCCAAGTACAGGCCTCGTGGCTGTGAGTCTGGAATCGAGGGGTTAAAGGCTCCTGTACCCGATTGGCCCAGCTGCGTCAGGTGACGGGTGACTCATCCGAAGTATAAAGACCAGAGCTTCCCAGAATTCTCTCTCTTCGTCGTGGACTCTGACTGATAAGCAGTCTGTTGGTGGGGGCCGAGGCAGCCTGACCACATGGCATAGAACTTTGTGTATTTTCACCATTCCTTGTTATCAGATATTGTATTGGGACGGATAAGGGCTGACCTTAGAGTTTTCGTGTATTTTGGTTTCAGGGTTGTATCTCTTTGGGCAGGTTTTGGAATCTCCGGTTCGACGGCCCATGGTGTGGCTGGCTGGAGCATTGTTAAATTGTTTGTCGGTTTATCCATATCCCTGACTGGGTTGTTTATATCAGGTTTGAGTTTTGTGTTCCAGTGAATAATTAAAACTGTTTTTGAACCTGAACCTGGTTTTTGACTTGTGTTACGTGGCTCTGAAGTACTTGCATTCGGGAGTCGTAACAGTATGAGTATTATTGTTGATTCATTTAAAGTTTCTGGTAGTTTCTGTTGCATGAAGGCATGAGTGTATAGTGTCTGTAGACGTGGGGAGATCAGATCATGGAATTTTTAATAAAATTCACTATTTAAACCATCAGGGCCAGTGGCCTTTCCATTTTTGAATGATCTTCAGGAGACATTTTATGTATTTCTTCCTTGCCAGCCTTTTCCGGAGACGGCTAAAGTTGTCGGTCAAGATCGAATCAGTTTGGCGTTTGGAAGGAACATCATCATTTTCGGCACTGTTTAACCCAACAACAGTTCTGTTAATCTCAGCCAGGATGGCAAGTTACAGAATAAAATAAATAGCCTTTGAACTACATCACCAACTCCTCCCCACCCCCACCATTCTTGAAACATGTTTTATTTAAATTGGTATTGGTTTATTAAATAATGTGAATGCTCTTTCAGAATATATTTGATTTGCATCTTGAGTATCTAACACCCTTCACTTGAATCATTAATTTTATGGTGAAACATTTAATCAAATCTCAAAGAGCACCCTATGCTACCACCTACAGTGGAATAAAATCTTCAGTAAAATACACTTCCCATGACACTGTAACTAATTACAAATACAGACACTGTCATAGGGGGTATTTGTTAATCATAACCCAGCTGGTGCCAAGATGGAGCTATAAATGTCACCTTTCCAATTCTCCATTGAAATTGTAAATTATTTTATTAATTCAAAATCATGACATTCTGCCTCCAGAAAAAACAAACAAATCTGTGTCACCAGCATATTCCATTACATCACAATACAAAGTGTTCACTTGGACACCCTATGAAATTATTCTTTCACTTCAAACGCTCAATTATGTATAAAGGCACAAGAGACACAAAATGCTGAAATCTGGAGTAAATATTAAACTGCTGGAAGAACTCAGCAGGTCAAGCAGCATCTAAGGATAACTTATTTATACATCACCTCTTGAAATGGTAAATACACAATAAAACACATCGAGAAAATTCATTAGAAATACAATAAATAGTTGACTACAATTCCTATGCTTATATCATATTGTAATATTCACCCATATCTCTCAGTATATTTGCAGAAAACATGCAAAATTTACCAGAAATTATTCAGCATTATTTAGGATTCCCCAAAACTGGAATGGGTATCCAAGACTACATATGCAATCCAAAATAAGGCATTTCACAACCTACGGCGAAGGATAAATCCCTGTAGGATATATTGCATGTTGAAATTCATAACTCTGTGAAATATTTCATCTGAACTTATTATGCCAATATAAATGCTCATCTGTCCTAATGGGTGAATTATTCAACTTTTGTTTGAATTGTTTACAATTGGACATTTCAGTTCAAACTTTGCATGACCACGGGGTTTGATGCTCTTGCTGTTTCATCCCTACCTGTCGTCCACCATTACATTTCAAATAGATGCTATCGCACATGATCACTGCTATTCACTCCTGCTCCCCAAACCCCTGGTATTCATCCTTCATACCTTGGTGAGTTCCCGATCAGGGATTCTATTAATTCCATGGCAGACATCTGGTCCAGCATCTTGCTGTACTCGCTTGTGAAGAGACCATCAGTGCGTCGCCTTCTTCTAGTGAGAGAAACAATATATGTAAATGAATGGAAATTGGCGGTTCATAGATATATCGGAAACCAGGATACTGGGAGCACACGGCTTCATGCCTCCACTTAATTGCATAATACACTAGCTAAATGCTTCCAATATTAACACTGACACATACACGCACACACACATTTTCACACCATAGCAGAAGAACAGGCCCTTCTCCCCACAAAAAATTCCCGATTTTATTCTCCCCACATTCCCATTAACGCCAACATATATGTGTGTGCCTGTCTATGTGCAAGTATCTATGTGCAACATATATGTGTGTGCCTGTCTATGTGCATGTATCTATGTGCAACATATATGTGTGTGCCTGTCCATGTGCAAGTATCTATGTGCAACATATATGTGTGTGCCTGTCTATGTGCATGTATCTATGTGCAACATATATGTGTGTGCCTGTCTATGTGCAAGTATCTAAGTGCAACATATATGTGTGTGCCTGTCTATGTGCATGTATCTATGTGCAACATATATGTGTGTGCCTGTCTATGTGAATGTATCTATGTGCAACATATATGTGTGTGCCTGTCTATGTGCATGTATCTATGAGCAACATATATGTGTGTGCCTGTCTATGTGCATGTATCTATGTGCAACATATATGTGTGTGCCTGTCTAAGTTATTATCGCTTCTCGGCCTTTTGGCTAAGATCAAGAGTAGTATCTGTTCTTATCAGTAAAAGATACTATCTGCTCTTATTTGTACAGTTCTGGCGGTCCCTTGGGGACAAGGGCCATGGATTGCAGAGTGAATCGGTGACAATGGCAGCAGCTGCTGGAGCAGAAGTACAGGGTATCCGCAATACCCTGAGAAACGGCATTAAGGACCTCAGCGAGAGGCCTTCCCTTCTCACAGACCTGTTCGTGAAGAAGGTCTTGCTGGAGACCTGCAAGTTTGAGGCCAAGAACATCTACTGCCTCCAGGACTTCCCGGGTAACGAATACTTTGATGTTACCTTCAAGTATCTGATGGGATGGAAAAAGCTGATGGAAGACTTTCGGGAAAAGGGGAATGAAGCTCCGCTGTCATTGCTGAAAGTGCAGCCGCTCCTCACCCTCCCCAACCAGAATGAAAGGATGATCACGGTGTACATGTTCAACCCACATCTGCCTGTAGTGGATGTCTTCACCTTCCTTGCTCGCTACATCGAAGGAAACATAGAAACATTGAAATTAGGTGCAGGAGTAGGCCATTCGGCCCTTCGAGCCTGCACCTCCAGTCAATATGATCATGGCTGATCATCCAACTCAGTATCCTGTACCTGCCTTCTCTCCACACCCCCTGATCCCTTTAGCCACAAGGGCCACATCTAACTCCCTCTTAAATATAGCCAATGAACAGGCATCAACTACCTTCTGCAGCAGTGAATTCCAGAGATTCACCACTCTCTGTGTGTAAAATGTTTTTCTCATCTCGGTCCTAGAAGATTTCCCCCTTATCCTTAAACTGTGACCCCTTGTTCTGGACTTCCCCAACATCTGTTTCTATAAGAACCCCCCTCAATCTTCTAAAATCTAGCGAGTACAAGCTGAGTCTATCCAGTCTTTCTTCATATGAAAGTCCTGACATCTCAGGAATCAGTCTGGTGAACCTTTTCTATACTCCCTCTATGGCAACAATGTCTTTGAGCATTGGGCATTGTGACATCACACAATGGAACGTTCACCATGGGCTGGGACTTCTGCTAAGGCATATGTAAATGGATCCATTCCGATTGGACATATGTGAACATTGGGCATTGTGACATCACACGATGGAACGAATCAAAAGGAAGAAAGGCAGGCGGCAGCCGGATGGACGGACGGCAGGCGGCAGCCACAGACTTTCATATAATAACTACACCAAGTGCAGACCCGTTGGGTCTGTTTCCCTAACGGCGTTTGCGCGGGGGGGGGGGGGGGGCTGCGGCATCACACTCACTTTAACCACCCCCCAAACACACAGGTGGGTGGAGGGGAGGTGAGAAGAGGGGAGGGAGGGGAGAGGAGGAGGAGAAAACGGGACAGATTTGGGAGGGAAAGGAGAGCGGGGTAGGAGGTGAGAGAGGGGATGGGGAGAGAGACGTGGGGGGGGGGGAATGGGGAGGGAGGGGAGGATGGAGGGAGGGGGAGAGGGGTGGGGGGAGAGAGGGGAAGGAGTGGGGAGAGAGGACGGGGAAGGGGGGAGAGAAGAGGAAGAGTGGAGAGGGAGGAGGAGAGGGGTAGGGGGAGTGATGGAAGAGGGACAGGGGTAGGGGTAGGTGGGCGGAGGGAGAGAGGGAAGCGGGTGGGGTAGAGAGGGAAGGGGGGTGGGGGAGAGAGGGAAGGGGGGTGGGGGAGGGATGAGGAGAGGGAGAGGGGGTGAGGAGTGGGGAGGGAGGGGCAGAGGGGTAGCGAGAGTGGTGGAAGAGGGACGGGGGAGTGGTGGAAGAGGAACAGAGGGGTAGGGGAAAGGGTGGGGGAGAGAGGGGAAGGGAAGGGAAGAGAGAGGGTTGGTGGAGGAAGAGGGGTGGGGTAAGGGGAGAGAAGTGGAAGAGTGGGGAGTGAGGGGTAGGGGGTGTGGTGGAAGAAGGACAGAGCGGTATGGGGGAAGGGGGCGGGGGGAGAGAGGGAAGGGGGTGGGGTAGAGAGGGAAGGGGGGGGGGGAAGAGGGATGGGTGGGAGAGGGAGAGGGGTGACGAGAGGGAAACATAGAAATAAAGTGCAGGAGGAGGCCATTCGGCCCTACGAGCCTGCACCACCATTAAATATGATCATGGCTGATCATCCAACTCAGTATCCTGTACCTGCCTTCTCTCCATACCCCCTGATCCCTTTAGCCACAAGGGTCAGATCTAACTCCCTCTTAAATATAGCCAATGAACTGGCCTCAACTACCTTCTGTGCCAGTGAATTCCAGAGATTCACCACTCTCTGTGTGAAAAATGTTTTTCTCATCTCGGTCCTAAAAGATTTACCCCTTATCCTTAAACTGTGACCCCTTGTTCTGGACTTCCCCAACATCTGGAACAAGCTTCCTGCATCTAGCCTGTCCAACCCTTTAAGAATTTTGTAAGTCTATAAGATACCCCCTCAATCTTCTAAAATCTAGCGAGTACAAGCTGAGTCTATCCAGTCTTTATTCATATGAAAGTCCTGACATCCCAGAAATCAGTCTGGTGAACCTTCTCTGTACTCCCTCCACGGCAACAATGTCTTTGAGCATTGGGCATTGTGACATCACACAATGGATCGCTCACCAGGGGCTGGGGCTGATTCTCTGGGTGAGAAGCCAGTATTTTTTTAATTTGGGGGGGGGGGGGGGGGGGGGGGGCTGAGGCATCACACTCACATTAACCACCCCCCAAACACACAGGTAGGGGGAGGGGGGAGAAGAGGGGAGGGAGGGGAGAGGAGGAGGAGGAAACGGGACAGATTTGGGAGCGAAAGGAGAGCGGGGTAGGGGGTGAGAGAGGGGGATGGGGAGAGAGATGTGGGGGAGGGGGGGATGGGGAGGGAGGGGAAGAGGGAGGGAGGGGGAGAGGGGTGGGGGGAGAGAGGGGAAAGAGTGGGGGGGGAAAGTGGAGGGGGTGGGGGGAGAGAAGTGGAAGAGTGGGGAGGGAGGAGGAGAGGGGTAGGGGGAGTGATGGAAGACGGACAGAGGGATAGGGGAAGGGGGCGGGGGGAGAGAGGGAAGGAGGTGGGGGAGAGAGGGATGGGAGAGGGAGAGTGGTGAGGAGAGGGAGAGGGGAGGAGAGAAGGGGGAGAGAAGTGGAAGAGTGGGGAGGGAGGGAGGGAGGGGTAGAGGGGTAGCGGGAGTGGTGGAAGAGGGACGGGGGAGTGGTGGAAGAGGAACAGTGGGGTAAGAGGAAGGGGTGGGGGAGAGAGGGAAAGGGAGGGGAAGAGAGAGGGGTGGGGGAGGGAGAGGGGTGCGGTAAGGGGAGGGAAGTGGAAGAGTGGGGAGGGAGGGGTAGGGGGAGTGGTGGTAGAGGGACAGAGGGGTAGGGGAAGGGGGCGGGGGAGAGAGGGAAGGGGGTGGGGTAGAGAGGGAAGGGGGTGTGGGAGAGAGGGATGGGTGGGAGAGGGAGAGGGGTGAGGAGAGGGAAACATAGAAACATAGAAATTAAGTGCAGGAGTAGGCCATTTGGCCCTTCGAGCCTGCACCACCATTCAACATGATCATGGCTGATCATCCAACTCAGTATCCTGTACCTGCCTTCTCTCCATATCCCCTGATCCGTTTAGCCACAAGGGCCACATCTAACTCCCTCTTAAGTTCCGATTGGACATATGTGAACATTGGGCATTGTGACATCACACAATGGAACGTTCACCAGGGGCTGGGGCTCCTGCAAAGGCATATGTAAATGAATCCATTCCGATTGGACATCTGTGAGCATTGGGCATTGTGACATCACACGATGGAACGTTCACCAGGGGCTGGGGCTGCTGCTATGGGTGAGAAGCCAGTTTATTTTTGAAATATTGTGGGGGGGGGGGGGGGAAGGATTTGATTAAAAACGTGTTCTTAAACACGACGAAATGTAATGAGGAGCGGATGCTTAGAAAGAAAAGTGAAATCTCTACCGAAATGGAAAAGATGTCGGCGATTCTGCGTCTGGTTTCGGAGTTGCAGTGAATCAAAGGAAGAAATGCAGCCAGCAGCCGTCCATGTAAATGGATCCATTCCGATTGGACATCTGCGAGCACTGGGCATTGTGATTGGACATCTGCGAGCATTGGGCATTGTGACATCACACGATGGAAACGAATCAAAAGGAAGAAAGGCAGGCGGCAGCCGGACGGACGGCAGGCGACAGGCACACAGTTTTATATATTAATAGAAGATAGATAGATAGATAGATAGATAGATAGATAGATAGATAGATAGATAGATAGATAGATAGATAGATAGATAGATAGATAGATAGATAGATAGATAGATAGATAGATAGATAGATAGATAGATAGATAGATAGATAGATAGATAGATAGATGGTATCGACCAATGCAAACTGCTGCTCCAGGTGTCCAATTTTCAGATGTTCCTAACCTTGTTGGACCTTTGGGGTTAGTGACCTAATGGAAATTTACATCAGTCAAGAAATGGTGTTGGGTAGACTGATGGGACTGAAGGCTGATCAATCCCCAGGGCCTAATGTTCAACATCCCACAGTACTCAAGGAGGTGGCGCTAGAAATGTTAGACATATTGGTGATCAATGTCTGTGGATTGAAGTGTAGCTAATGTTATCCCTCTTTTTAAGAAAGGAGGGAGTGAGAAAGCAGTGAATTATAGACCAGTTAGCCAGACATCAGCGGTGGGAAAGATCCTGGAGTCGAATATTAAAAATGTAGTAGCGGTGCATTTGGATTACAGTAACAGGATCGGTCCATGTCAGCATGGATTTACAAACGGAAAATCATGCGTGATAAATCTTCTGGATCTTTGGAGGATGTAACAAGTAAAATGGACAAAGGAGTGCCAGTGGATGTAGTGTACCTGTAAGTGTAGCCTCCTTGCCTAAGTCTTTCGAGCCAAAGACTCACACTTTACTCAACAAGGTCGCTCCACTACAGCTGCACTTGTTTATCTGTTACCTAATCAACAACTTTAGGGCTAATTTGTAAATTACTCGAACCTGGGTCTTGGCGCTCTCTTGAAATTTTCTTTCCCTCTGACTCACCTACTTCCCGCCTCACTCACTCTCAATACTCACCCAATACTCACTCTCGTTGTTTCTGGCTGCTGCTTCTCTCCAACTTTTACGATCTATCTATGTAGCTATCTATGAGACCATCAGATTCCTTCTTCCCCTATTATTAAACGTTGCACAATATCCTTTTGGAAAACCTACTCATGACTCTGTAATATTTTATCTGAACTTATTATGCCAATATAAACGCTAATCTGTTCTTAGGGGTGATTATAAAACTAGTGTTTAATATGTTAACAATTGGACACTCTAACCCCTGATCAGTCCAAACTTTGCATGGCCACGAGGTTTGATGCTCTCGCTGTTTCATCCCTACCTGTCGTCCACCAAAACATTTCAAATAGATGCTATCCCAACCACACCACCTCCCCAAACCCCTGGCATTCAATCCTTCGTCACCTGACTTTCTTCTTCATCAGGGATTCCAGCAATTCCGTGGCAGACATCTGGCCCAGCCATTTCCTGTACGCCGGATGTCGCATTGTTCTAGTGAGAGAAACAAAATAAATAAATTAATGGAAATTGGCGGTTCATAGAAATATCAGAAACTGGGATACTGGGAGCACACTTCCAGCCAATACTCACTCTCGCTGCTTCTGGCTACTGCTTCCCTCCAACCTTTATGGTCTATCTCTTTATCTATCAATGAGACCATCAGATTCCTTCTTCCCACAATATTAAACATTGCACCATATCAAATTAACAATAGACAATAGGTGAAGGAGTCCGCCATTCAACCCTTCGAGCCAAAACCGCCATTAAATGTGATCATGGCTGATCATCCCCAAACAGTACCCCGTTCCTGCCTTCTCCCCGTTCCTGACTTCTTCCCATTTCCCCAGACTCTGCTATCTTTAAGAGCCCTATCTAGCTCTCTCTTGAAATTATCCACTGAGGCAGAGAATTCCACAGACTCACAACTCTCTGTGTGAAAAATGTTTTCCTCATCTCCGTTCTAAATGGCATACCCCTTTATTATTAAACTGTGGCCCCTGGTTCTGGACCCCCCCTGCCCCAACATCAGAAACATGTTTCCTGCCTATTAAGGGACTGTCCCACTTGGGCGACCTAATCGGCGAGTTCTGGCGAGTTTGCCCTCGACATACTCGCAGCATGATCGACACAAGGTCGTAGGAGGTCTTCGTAACTCTCCTTCATGCTCGGGAGTGGTATCCGCATACTCGAGCTAGGTCGCAGGCGTTTTTTCAATATGTTTAAAAATGCGCGCGAGAAAAGAAAGGTTGCCATGGGAACAATCAATACATTTTTTACTTGTAGGTTTAGTGGTAGTAGGTCGTAGTAGGTTGTAGTAGGTCAGCATGTTAGTCGTAGGTAATCGAGGGTAGTTGAAGGTAGTCGTAGATAGTCTTCATCATAGTCGAAGGGAGGTCGAAGGAGATCGAAGGAGGTCGGCTTCACTCTCCACTATTCAGTGACCAATTTTCCCATAGCTAGTCGAGCTGGTCTTCATCTTTGTCGAAGGAGATCGAAGGAGGTCTTCTACATATTCGAAGGAGGTCTTCAACATGTCATTTTTTCGAACTCTTCTAAACTTGCCAATTTGGTCGCACAAGTGGGAAAGCCCATTGTGTCCAAACCCTTAATAATCTTAAATGTTTCAATAAGATGCCCTTTCATCCTTCTGAATTCCAGAGTATACAAGCCCAGCTGCTCCATTCTCTCACCATATGATAGTCCCGCCATCCTGGGAATTAAGCTTGTAAACCTATGCTGCACTCCCTCAATAACAAAAATGTCCTTCCTCAAATTAGGGGACCAAAACTGCGCACAATACTCCAGGTGTGGTCTCACTAGAGCCCTATACAACTGCAGAAGTACCTCTTTGCTCCCATACTCAACTTCTCTTGTTATGAAGGCCAACATGCCATTCGCTTTCTTCATTGCCTGCTATACATGCATGCTTACTTTAGTTTACTGATGAACAAGGACCCGTCAGATCCCGTTGTACTTCCCCTTTCCTCAACTTGACAGCATTTAGATAATAATCTGCCTTCCTGTTTTTGCTACCAAAGTGGATAACCTCACATTTATCCACATTAAACTGCATCTGCCATGCATCTGCCCACTCACCCAACCTGTCCAAATCACCCTGCATCCTCATAGCATCCTCCTCACAGTTCACACTGTCACCCAGTTTTGTGTCATCTGCAAATTTGCTAATGTTAATTTGAATTCCTTCATCTAAATTATGTATATTGTAAATAGCTGTGATCCCAGCAACGAGCCTTGCCACTAGTCACTGCCTGCCATTCTGAAAGGGACCATTAATCCATACTCTTTGTTTCCTGTCTTCTCCTTATTTCTGTCTTGTTTGTCTGTCTTTCTTGTATCCCTATGGAAGACATATTCATGAAATATTTTATCTGAGCTTATTATACCAATATAAACGCCTGACTGTCCTTATGGTTGACTTATTCGAAAATTGTTTGAATTGTTTACTAATGGACAATCTAACCCCTGGTCATTTCAAACTTTGCATGGCCACGGGTTAATTCGTCTCCACCAATATATTTCAAATAGATACCTAGTTGAGTTACGCTTCAGGGATTCCAGGAATTCAGTGGTGGACAACTTGTCAAGCATCTCGCTGAACTCGCTTGTGGGGAGACCATCAGAGTGTCCCGGTGTTCTAGTGAGAGAAACAAAATATGTAAATGAATGGAAATTGGCGATTCATAGAAATATCGGAAACCGGATACTAGGAACACACGGTTTCATGCTTCCACTTAATTGCATAATACACTGGCTAAATGCTTCCAATATTAACACTGACACAAACAGGCACACACCCATATGCACGCCATAGCGTGAACATTTGCAGTGCAGTTAGCACTCAATTCTGGTCATTGCAATCTACCAGGGTTGCAGACGTTGGCTTGTTGTCTTAGAATAAAGGGGAGGTCATTTAAGACTGAGGTGAGAAAAAACCCAGAAAGTTGTGAATATATGGAATTCCCTGCCACAGAGGACAGTGGGGGCCAAGTCACTGGATGGATTTAAGAGCGTTAGATAGAGTTCTAGGGGCTAGTGGAGTCAAGGGATATGGGGAGAAGGCAGGCACGTGTTATTGATAGGGGACGATCAGCCATGATCACAATGAATGGCGGTGCTGGCGCGAAGGGCCGAATGGCCTCCTCCTTCACCTATTTTCTATGTTTCTATGCTTCTATGTCGGGGCAAACATTTTGGGAAACGGACAGATATCGGTCAAAGCCAAGGGGAAAGTTGTGGGGAGAAAGACAAGCGCTCTCTTTGCACAGAATGTTGCCGGATGCCGAGTTTGTAAATTTTATCCCACAAGTTTTTCTCCACTTGAATTATGATGTGGGTGTGAAGATCCCTTCGCTGTTTCTGCTTCCCACCCAGGCATCATCGTTTCATCCCACCACCAACTGCACCTGTTTTTTCTCCCTCAACACTTCGCTTGGATCCATGGCTACAGACCTCAACCACTTCCAGCTTTTCAACCTGCCGTCCTTCTTTAACAAACACTAACAACATTGTATAAAATAAAGCTCCGTCAGGGATCAGAAACTGTACCTGTGGTTCATATTACCGCGGGATAACAAGGCACTGGCGGTGAGGCAGAGACCGGCCCTGAACGAAGGAAATCCATGGAACCTACTCCTCATCGCACCCTGATCCGTGCTCTCCAGCTCCTCTCTCCTACTGTTTTTCCTTCGTGTCCACAGACAACTGACACAAGGGGATAACCCTGGAAGGCTTGTGATTTATTTTTGATTTCCTGAACTGGGTCAGCATCTGTTGTGGAGAGAGAGACCCTCCCTGATCTGAGAAAGTAAACCGTGGGATGTTTACCTTGAACTAGGGTCGCTGCCCACCGCTGATCCCTGAGACCAGAGGACGCTGAAGAGCACAAAAAGCGTCACCGAATGCGAGTCGAAGTTGATCACCATTTCGAACTATTCTGTAAACCAAATAACATGTTACTCCATAAAACCATTTGCACCAACCTCCCCCACCCCATCCTCTCCCTCCTCTGAATCCCACCACGGATCGCTTCAATTTTGACCGGTTTGTTATATCATGAATCAATTCAAACAGTAAGAAGCTGTCATGTTCACAGAAGTTGGATGCAGGAAGATTCCCATGATGAATGGGACGCGATGTTGCATGTTTCGAGTCAGGATAGAGTTCGTTTGGAAAATTTACCAAAAGGAGCTCTCGCTGCCTTGGCGATGATCGCTGTCCTTGATGCTGAAGACGTCGCCTGTGAAGCAACGAAAGTTTGTGCTTGTTGGACGCTCTTCGGTGTCTTTTGAGTTTTGAGTTCTGCCTTCTGCCCTCTGCCCTCTGCCCTCTGCCCTATGCAGAGCGAGATGCGATACTCTGCTTTGCTTTTAAATCGGACTGTCAATAACCTGGTATTCAGGTTTTATACTATAGGTCCACAAAGGTCGATTACGTTTTCGCTCTAGAGAGAGGATATAGATGCACGACCAAAGACGCCAGTGGCATTCCCAGTGGGATGGGAGTTTGTTAGCAGAGAGGGCCGATAGTTAGTTGAGCAAATTTGCTCGCAATGGACAATTAACATCAAAACCAGACGCTCCTACCACTGCTAGACTTCCTCATGATATAACCATATAACCATATAACAATTACAGCACGGAAACAGGCCATCTCGGCCCTTCTAGTCCGTGTCGAACACTTATTCTCCCCTAGTCCCATCTACCCGCACTCAGACCATAACCCTCCATTCCTTTCCCGTCCATATACCTATCCAATTTATTTTTAAATGATAAAATCGAACCTGCCTCCACCACTTCCACTGGAAGCTCATTCCACACAGCTACCACTCTCTGAGTAAAGAAGTTCCGCCTCATGTTACCCCTAAACTTCTGTCCCTTAATTCTCAAGTCATGTCCTCTTGTTTGAATCTTCCCTACTCTCAATGGGAAAAGCTTATCCACGTCAACTCTGTCTATCCCTCTCATCAGTTTAAAGACCTCTATCAAGTCCCCCCTTAACCTTCTGCGCTCCAAAGAATAAAGACCTAACTAGTTCAACCTTTCTCTGTACTTTAGTTCCTGAAACCCAGAAAACATTCTAGTAAATCTCCTCTGTACTCTCTCTATTTTGTTGATATCCTTCCTATAATTAGGCAACCAAAATTGTACACCATACTCCAGAATTGGCCTCACCAACGCCTTGTACAATTTTAACATTACATCCAAACTTCTATACTCAATGCTCTGATTTATAAAGGGCAGCACACCAAAAGCTTTCTTTCCCACCCTATCTACATGAGATTCCACCTTCAGGGAACTGTGCACAGTTATTCCTAGATGCCACTGTTCAACTGCATTCCTCAACTCACTACCATTTACCATGTACGTCCTATTTTGATTTGTCCTGCCAAGATGTAGCACCTCACACTTATCAGCATTAAACTCCATCTGCCATCTTTCAGCCGACTCTTCCAAATGGCCTAAATCTCTCTTTAGACTTTGAAAATCGACTTCATTATCCACAACACCACCTATCTTAGTATCATCTGCATACATACTAATCCAATTTACCACACCATCATCCAGATCATTGATGTACATGACAAACAACAGTGGACTCAAAACAGATCCCTGTGGCACCCCACTAGTCACCGGCCTCCAACCTGACAAACAGCCATCCACCATTACTCTCTGGCATCTCCCATTCAGCCATTGTTGAATCCATCTTGCTACTCCACCATTAATACCCAACAATTGAATCTTCTTAACCAACCTTCCATGAGGAACCTTGTCAAAGGCCTTACTGAAGTCCATATAGACAACATCCACTGCTTTACCCTCATCAATTTCCCAAGTAACCTCTTCAAAAAATTCAAGAAGATTAGTCAAACATGATCTTCCAGGCACAAATCCATGTTGACTGTTCCTAATCAGACCCTGTTTATCCAGATGCTTATATATATTATCTCTAAGTATCCTTTCCATTAATTTGCCCACCACTGACGTCAAACAAACAGGTCTATAATTGCTAGGTTTACTCTTAGAACCATTTTTAAACAATGGAACAACATGCGCAGTACGCCAATCCTCTGGCACTATTCCCGTTTCTAATGACATTTGAAATATTTCTGTCATAGCCCCTGCTATTTCTACACTAACTTCCCTCAATGTCCTAGTGAATAACCTGTCAGGACCTGGAGACTTATCCACTTTTATATTTTTCAAAAGAGTCAGTACTTCTTCTTCTTTGAATCTCATAGTTTCCATAGCTACTTGTTTCCCTTACCTCACATAATTCAATATCCTTCTCCTTGGTGAATACCGAAGAAAAGAAATTGTTCAATATCTCCCCCATCTCTTTTGGCTCTGCTGATAGCTGTCCACTCTGACTCTCTAATGGACCAATTTTATCCCTCGTTATCCGTTTGCTATTAATATAGCTGTAGAAACCCTTTGGATTTACTTTCACCTTACTTGCCAAAGCAACCTCATATCTTCTTTTAGCTTTTCTAATTTCTTTCTTAAGATTCTTTTTACATTCTTTATACTCCTCAAGCACCTCATTTACTCCATGCTGCCTATAATTATTGTAGATCTCTCTCTTTTTCCGAACCAAGTGTCCAATCTCCCTTGAAAACCGTGGCTCTTTCCAATTTTTACTATTTCCTTTCAACCGAACAGGGACATAAAGATTCTGTACTCTTAAAATGTCATCTTTAAATGTCCTCCATTTCTCCTCCACATCCTTCCCATAAAACAAAATGTCCCAATTCACTCCTTTTAAATCCTTTCGCATCTCCTCAAAGTTAGCTTTTCTCCAATCAAAAATCTCAACCCTTGTTCCAGTTCTGACCCTCTCCATAATTATATTGAAACTAATGGTATTGTGATCACTGGACCCGAAGTGTTCCCCAACACATACCTCCGCCACCTGACCTGTCTCATTTCCGGACAGGAGGTCCAGCACTGCCCCTTCTCTAGTAGGCACCTCTATGTAATGCGGCAAAAAAACTATATGTAAAATCATTCCAGAACTCGACTAATTCTTGCGGCCAAGAAAGAAACATTCCGGTCCATCATGTTGTCCCTTGCAACCTGCTGTCCAATTCATTCCACACCCATGTTCTCGCCAAGTACTGTATCCATCTCTCTTTCAGAGTTTGTATGTAACCTAACGCTCTCCACACTTTCAGTAATCTCACTCTATGCAACTTGCGATGAAGCCAAACATAATTTTGCCTGAGATTTGTACCGTCGCATTGTCAACGCATTGTTTCTCTATTCCTCCCCACGAAGTCGCACCAGCTTCTCGTTCTCGCCTCGCAAACAACTAACAGTGGCCTGTTTCCTTTATCATCGTTACTTTTTTGCATATATTTCAGTCATTGTTCTATATCTCTCTACATCATCGTCCATATCTCTCCTTTCCATTTCCTGTGACTTTTAGTCTGAAGAAAGGTCTCGACCCGAAACATCACCCATTCCTTCTCTCCAGAGATGCTGTCTGTCCCGCTGGTTACTCTAGCATTTTATCTAACACTGATCGGAGAACAATCCCATTGTTTCAATCTCTCCACATAAACTTTGTCGCCCATCTCATACAAGAGTACGGTGATTGTAGATGCAACTGATTCATGTGATAAAATAACTCAGATAATGTAAGCTAACGCAATGTGAACCACCTCATCATGCCCCCACCTCTCTTCCAGGTTTTTCCCACCTATCCACATTCTCCAGAGATGCTGTCTGACCTGCTGAGTTACTCCAGTTATTTATGTTTTTTGAGGCCACAGAGAGGTGGAGCGTTTGAAAACCCTCTTGAACTCTCATCATTGGTCCAGATATCCATCCTTTACCTTCACCTGCCATTCATGAGTCTTTCTAATGACGACAGATGGTGCAATGGGCTAAGTGTTCGGCTGGCAACCTGAAGGTGGCCGGTTCGAATCCTGCTTGGAGTGTGTACTGTCGTTGTGTCCTTGGGCAAGACACTTCACCTACCTTTGCCTGGGACTAGAGACGGAAATTAGCTACTGATTGGCTACAATCTCGCATATTTACATGCAAATGTTCATTAATATGCACTGTCCCTATAAATAAATTAAAAAAAAAAAAAAAAAAAGTTTTTCTTCAATGCAATCTTTTTCCGGATATGGCTAAAGTTGTCGGTGAAGTTCGAATCAGTGTGTCGTTTGGAAGGAATATCATCATCATTTTCGGCACTGTTTAACCCAACAACAGTTCTGTTACTCAGCCAGGATGGCAAATTACAGAATAAAATAATTAGCCTTTGAACTACCTCACCAACTCCTCCCCACCTCCACCATGTTTTATTTAAATTGGTATTGGTTTATTAAATAATGTGAATGCTCTTCCAGAATATATTTGATCTGCATCTTGAGTATTTAACACTCTTCCCTTGAATCACTAATAATATGGTGAAACATTTAACCAAATCTAAAAGAGCATCCTTTTATGCTACCAGCTACTGTGGAAGAAAATCTTCAGTAAAATACACTTCCCATGACACTGTAACTAATTACAAATACAGACACTGTTATAGGGGGTATTTGTTAATCATAACCTAGCTGGTCCCTAGAGGGAGCTATACATTTTACGTTTCTATTTCTCCATTGAAATTGTAAGTTATTTTATTTATTCAAGACCTCTCTGTGGCCTCCAGAAAAACAAAATAAAAATCTGTGTCACCAGAATATTCCATTACATTACAATACAAAGGGTTTCCTGAAACACCCCATGAAATTTTCCCTTCATTTAAAAGGCTCATTTATTTATAAAGGTCCAAGAGCCAACTAATGCTGAAATCTGGAGCAAATATTAAACTGCTGGAAGATCTCAGCAGGTCAAGCAGCATCTTTTCAAGTCAATTCAATTGAGTTTATTGTCATGTGCCCTTGATAGGACAATGACATTCTTGCTTTGCTTCAGCACACAAAACATAGTAGGCATTTACTACAAAACAGATCAACGTGTCCATATACTATAATATAAAAATATACACACATGAATAAATAAAATGATAAAGTGCAAATAACAGATAATTGGTTATTATTAATCAAAGTTTTGTCCGAGCCAGGTTTAATAGCCTGATGGCTGTGGCGAAGTAGCTATTCCTGAACCTGGTTGTTGCAGTCTTCAGGCTCCTGTACCTTCTACCTGAAGGTAGCAGGGAGATGAGTGTGTGGCCAGGATGCTGTGGGTCCTTAATGATGCGGCCAGTCTTTTTTGAGGCAGCGACTACGATAAATCCCCTCGATGGAAGGAAGGTCAGAGCCGTTGATGGACTGGTCAGTGTTTACTACTTTTTGTAGTCTTTTCCTTTCCACGGCGCTCAAGTTGCCGAACCAAGCCACGATGCAACCGGTCAGCATGCTCTCGACTGTGCACCTGTAGAAGTTAGAGAGAGTCCTCCTTGACAAACCGACTCTCCGTAACCTTCCCAGGAAGTAGAGGCGCTGATTATCTTTCTTGATAATTGCATTAGTGGTCTCGGACCAGGAAAGATCTTCAGAGATGTGCAATTCAGTGCGAAGTGGACTAAGTGTAGAATGCAGGGACAATATAGATTATATCAAATATTACAAATTAATGGGAGAGATGGAGGGGTATCTGTATGGAGCAGAATTGATACTCTGGATAATTAATTTAATATGTGTAGGTGTCCAACTGCGTGTTACAGCTTCTCATCTCAGCAACTGTTTTCGCGACTATTCTGATTTTACCTCTGATTGTTTCAATCTTTGGGGAAAAAAACTGTGCGTAGATCTATGAATCAGATATCCCACCTTCTCTAGAACTGGGAGTCCAAATAAATAGCCACATATTCGGGAATAATACACGTAGATTTATCAATTATTGCGAAAAATATAATCTCAATGTTAACCATTCATCAGTCAGATGAGGTTCTGTTTTATGCTTAACGTTAACCAGCAGATACAATAAATGAATTTTCCTTCACATGCAAACAATTTCAAAATCACTTGGGAAGAAACTTAAAGCTTACTGTCTCATTACATACAGAATCTTGTTGCCAATTTTGCATGGTTTAATTCAACCATAATTCAACCATAAACCTGAATTAAAAGGAGCACTTTGATATACATTTTCATTTCCTTTAGCGATTTTCACGTTCTTAAAGAGCCAAATTGACGTGTTTGGAATTGTAACAATTTGAAATATTTGCACAAATCCTTCTGATGTCGGTGTTATGTTATAATGGTGTTATGTTAAAGGTTTGGTGGACACATTATAAGAGGCTCAAGGAATGGCCCTTTATGCAATTCTGTCATTCATTTTCATTTTTAGAAAAACATCTGATGTTGTTTATTAGGTCTCATAACAGTGATAATAGTTTTTATTATTGACATGGGGACATTATTATTGTACATATCATTCACATTGTACTATTGTTCCTTGCACCAGTTGAAAATACCCCTTACAGACCCGCTTAACTATCTGACTAAATACTCGTAATGATCTGAGGGAAGAGTGTTGGATACTTTGGAACAAGGTAAAGACCAGATGTTGAGAGAAATTCTATAATCTCTTTATAGAATGTTGCATTATCTTGGTCATGAGGATTATAGTTAAAGCCAACATTTGTTGCCTGTTCCTACTACTCCTTGGGGAAAGTGGTGCTTCCTTCTAAACCAGTGCTAATCAAATATTGAAACGTCTACGCTGATCTGTTGGAAATCTCAGGCTATTGACATATTACTAATAGTTTCCTTAGATTTCTCAGTTTACTGGAGAGAATCCTGGGGGAAATTGTTATCTTTGTCTGGATTTATTTGTTTGGCAGTTGTTGTATACTGGATCCAATTGAGTTAATTTGGAGTTATTCAGTTGATTTTCAGATGATGTGCTCTGTGATAATCCAGTCACTGTAACATCACAGGAAATCAGGGCATGTAATTATATAACCATATAACCATATAACAATTACAGCACGGAAACAGGCCATCTCGGCCCTACAAGTCCGCGCCGAACAATTTTTTTCCCTTAGTCCCACCTGCCTGCACTCATACCATAACCCTCCATTCCCTTCTCATCCATATGCCTATCCAATTTATTCTTAAATGATACCAACGAACCTGCCGCCACCACTTCCACTGGAAGCTCATTCCACACCGCTACCACTCATAGAAACATAGAAACATAGAAATTAGGTGCAGGAGTAGGCCATTCGGCCCTTCGTTGCATCTTAACAGGTGTGGGACCAGCATTCTGGCAGGCAGGTTTGCCACTGGTACACGGGTGGTTTTAAACTGAATAAGGGGGGTGGGGTGTCGAATGGGCTAGTGGAGGATGGAGTTAAAGGGAAAGGGTTTCTTAAATGTGTGAGCGTAGAGACAGAGGGGTGTAAAATGAGGGTAGAAGCAATAGGTAGCAAGGTGAAAAGTAAAAGTGGCAGGCCGGAAAATCCAGGGCAAAAATCAAAAAGGGCCACTTTTCAACAAAATTGTATAAGGGGTAAGAGTGTTGTAAAAACAAGCCTGGAGGCTTTGTGTCTCAATGCAAGGAGCATTCGTAAAAAGGTGGATGAGTTGAATGTGCAGATAGCTATTAATGACTATGATATAGTTGGGATCACTGAGACATGGCTCCAGGGTGACCAAGGCTGGGAGCTGAACATCCATGGATATTCAATATTCAGGAGGGATAGAGAGAAAGGAAAAGGAGGTGGGGTAGCGTTGCTGATTAGAGAGGAGATTAACGCAATGGAAAGGAAGGACATTAGTTTGGAGGATGTGGAATCGGTATGGGTAGAGCTGCGAAACACTAAGGGGCAGAAAACGCTGGTGGGTGTTGTGTACAGGCCACCTAACAGTAGTAGTGAAGTTGGAGATGGTATCAAACAGGAAATTAGAAATGCGTGCGACAAAGGCAAAACCGTTATAAAGGGTGACTTCAATCTACATATAGATTGGGTGAATCAAATTGGCAGGGGTGCTGAGAAAGAGGATTTTTTGGAATGTATGCGGGATAGTTATCTAAATCAACATGTAGAGGAACCAACGAGAGAGCAGGCTATTTTAGACTGGGTATTGAGTAATGAGGAAGGGTTAGTTAGCAGTCTTGTTGTACGTGCCCCCTTGGGCAAGAGTGACCATAATATGGTTGAGTTCTTCATTAGGATGGAGAGTGACATTGTTAATTCAGAAACAATGGTTCTGAACTTAAAGAAAGGTAACTTTGAGGGTATGAGACGTGAATTGGCCAAGATTGACTGGCAATTAATTCTAAAAGGGTTGACGGTGGATATGCAATGGAAGACATTTAAAGACTGCATGGATGAACTACAAAAATTGTTCATCCCAGTTTGGCAAAAGAATAAATCAGGGAAGGTAGTGCATCCGTGGATAACAAGGGAAATCAGGGATAGTATCAAAGCGAAGGATGATGCGTACAAATTAGCCAGAAAAAGCAGCATACCGGAGGACTGGGAGAAATTCAGAGACCAGGCAGAGGAGGACAAAGGGCTTAATTAGGAAAGGAAAATAGATTATGAAAGAAACTGGCAGGGAACATAAAAACTGACTGCAAAAGTTTTTATAGATATGTGAAAAGAAAGAGATTAGTTAAAACAAATGTAGGTCCCTTGCAGTCAGAAACAGGTGAGTTGATCATGAGGGAACAAGGATATGGCGGACCAATTGAATAACTACTTTGGTTCCGTCTTCACTAAGGAAGACATAAATAATTTGCCGGAAATAGCAGGGGACCGCGGGTCAAAGGAGTTGGAGGAATTAAGTGAAATCCAGGTTAGCCGGGAAGTGGTGTTGGGTATATTAAATGGATTAAAGGCCGATAAATCCCCAGGGCCAGATAGGCTGCATCCCAGAGTACTTAAGGAAGTAGCTCCTGAAATAGTGGATGCATTAGTAATAATGTTTCAAAACTCTTTAGATTCTGGAGTAGTTCCTGAGGATTGGCGGGTAGCAAACGTAACCCCACTTTTTAAGAAGGGAGGGAGAGAGAAAACGGGGAATTACAGACCAGTTAGTCTAACATCGGTAGTGGGGAAACTGCTAGAGTCAGTTATTAAAGATGGGATAGCAGCACATTTGGAAAGTGGTGAAATCATTGGACAAAGTCAGCATGGATTTACAAAAGGTAAATCATGTCTGACGAATCTTATAGAATTTTTCGAGGATGTAACTAGTAGCGTGGATAGGGGAGAACCAGTGGATGTGGTGTATCTGGACTTCCAGAAGGCTTTCGACAAGGTCCCACATAAGAGATTAGTTTACAAACTTAAAGCACACGGCATTGGGGGTTCAGTATTGATGTGGATAGAGAACTGTCTGGCAAACAGGAAGCAAAGAGTAGGAGTAAACGGGTCCTTTTCACAATGGCAGGCAGTGACTTAGTGGGGTACCGCAAGGCTCAGTGCTGGGACCCCAGCTATTTACAATATATATTAATGATCTGGATGAGGGAATTGAAGGCAATATCTCCAAGTTTGCGGATGACACTAAGCTGGGGGGCAGTGTTAGCTGTGAGGAGGATGCTAGGAGACTGCAAGGTGACTTGGATAGGCTGGGTGAGTGGGCAAATGTTTGGCAGATGCAGTATAATGTGGATAAATGTGAGGTTATCCATTTTGGTGGCAAAAACAGGAAAGCAGACTATTATCTAAATGGTGGCCGACTAGGAAAAGGGGAGATGCAGCGAGACCTGGGTGTCATGGTACACCAGTCATTGAAAGTGGGCATGCAGGTGCAGCAGGCAGTGAAGAAAGCGAATGGTATGTTAGCTTTCATAGCAAAGGGATTTGAGTATAGGAGCAGGGAGGTTCTACTGCAGTTGTACAGGGTCTTGGTGAGACCACACCTGGAGTATTGTGTACAGTTTTGGTCTCCAAATCTGAGGAAGGACATTATTGCCATAGAGGGAGTGCAGAGAAGGTTCACCAGACTGATTCCTGGGATGTCAGGACTGTCTTATGAAGAAAGACTGGATAGACTTGGTTTATACTCTCTAGAATTTAGGAGATTGAGAGGGGATCTTATAGAAACTTACAAAATTCTTAAGGGGTTGGACAGGCTAGATGCAGGAAGATTGCTCCCGATGTTGGGGAAGTCCAGGATAAGGGGTCACAGCTTAAGGGTAAGGGGGAAATCCTTTAAAACCGAGATGAGAAGAACTTTTTTCACACAGAGAGTGGTGAATCTCTGGAACTCCCTGCCACAGAGGGTAGTCGAGGCCAGTTCATTGGCTATATTTAAGAGAGAGTTAGATGTGGCCCTTGTGGCTAAGGGGATCAGAGGGTATGGAGAGAAGGCAGGTACGTGATACTGAGTTGGATGATCAGCCATGATCATATTGAATGGCGGTGCAGGCTCGAAGGGCCGAATGGCCTACTCCTGCACCTAATTTCTATGTTTCTATGTTTCTATGTTCAAGCCTGCACCGCCATTCAATGTGATCATGGCTGATCATGATACTACAATAGACAGATAATTCCAGATGAAACAAGATAGTGAGGGAATACAACAACTCACTTTCAACAAGATGCTTTATTGATGAAATATGTAGCAACAAACCTGTAGCATTCAAAGTAATGTGGCCAAACTAATGAGGTACAAATCAACAAGGTAAATTTGGCTCTTCAGGGACTTTCATTCCCCTTACTGCACTAACATGAAGTTGTTTTGAGGAGTATAGTGGCTCTGGTCTCCGTGTGGATAATAGCGGGTGGTTGGGGAGTGGTGCCTTCAATTATGACCTCTGTGGTGTGATGTCCTCAAACAGTTGCATTGAAGTTCTTTTGAGTTTAAACCAATCCAGTCCATGGATTTCGAAATTCCACTCTGCAATATGCAGTGGCAGAAATCACCTTGCCCCAGATGTGCAACGACTTTTCAGTTAGTGTATGCATGCTCTCTCTATCTCTCTTGCCCCTCTCTATCTGTGCCCACACACTCTCTCTCTCTCTCTACTACCCCAACCCGCCTCTCCCCCTCTCCCCTCTCTCTCTCCCTTTCCCTCTCTCCCCTCATCCTCTCTCTCTCTTTCCACACACACGCGCGCACACAAGCATGCACGAGCACTCACGCACTCCCTCCCCCTCTCTCTCCCCCTCTCTCTCTCTCTCTCCCTCCCCTCTCTCTCCTGTTTCTCCCCCTCTCTCTCCCCCTCTCTCTCCCCCTCTCTACCCCCCTCTCTCACTCCTCTCTTCTCCTTTCTTCCCTCTCTCCCTCTCCCCCTCTCTCTCTCTCCCCTCTTTCACCCTCTACCCCTCCCTCCCCCTCTCTCTTTCTCCCTCCCTCCTCTCTATCCTCACCCCACTCTCCCACCCCCCCTCTCTCTCCCCCACTGTTACGACTCCCGAATGCAAGTACTTCAGAGCCACGTAACACAAGTCAAAAACCAGGTTCAGGTTCAAAAAACAGTTTTAATTATTCATTGGAACACAAAACTCAAACCTGATTTAAACAACCCAGTCAGGGATATGGATAAACCGACAAACAATTTAACAATGCTCCAGCCAGCCACGCCATGGGCCGTCGAACCGGAGATTCCAAAACCTGCCCAAAGAGATACAACCCTGAAACCAAAATACACGAAAACTCTAAGGTCAGCCCCTATCCGTCCCAATTCAATATATGTTAACAAGGAATGGTGAAAATACACAAAGTTCTATGCCATGTGGTCCGGCTTCCTCGGCCCCACACCAGCAGTCTGCTCATCAGTCAGAGTCTACGACGAAGAGATGAATCCTGGGAAGCTCTGGTATTTATACTTCAGATGAGTCCCCCGTCACCTGACGCAGCTTGGCCAATCGGGTACAGGAGCCTTTAACCCCTCGATTCCAGACTCACAGCCACAAGGCCTGTGCTAGGGAGAGAAACAGAGAGGTAAGTACATAGCATTCACCAGGGGGGGGGGAGCGCCTAACACCCCCACCCAAAGATACTGAATAAGTTTCTGAAAATGAACAAAAAAAACACCACCAAATTTCAGTAACTATTCAGTAGCAGACATCACTGGCGCGACAATGCATCAGCCAATACATTATCTTTGCCACGGATATGTCTGATCTCCAAGTTGTAATCTTGCAGCTGCAAACTCCAGCTCATTAACCGCCGGTTCTTATTCCGCATATTCTGCAAGAATACCAAAGGATTATGATCCGTGAGTACGATGACAGGGACATTCGAGGAGCCAACATAAACCTCGAAATGAGTCAGAGACATTACAACCGCAAGGGTTTCTTTGAATGCTTGTCAATAGTCACGGCATAGTTCTCAGCCAGCAAAATCAAATGCTCTTTCGTACATCTATCAAACAACTCCCGACTAGGAGCCTCAACAAATTCTTTCACCTTAAATTCCATTTCTAATGTAGCCCCAAACCACCAGCTAAAACTTGGGCACTAATGCTACCACAAACAGGGAAGAAATAAATTCCCTCACTACACACAGACTTCCTCAGTCCAGAAGCCTACCAAAAAAAACCCCTAAAAACGTCTAGGGTCCTCAAAACTTAGGACGAGCCCCCATTTTGTTACGACTCCCGAATGCAAGTACTTCAGAGCCACGTAACACAAGTCAAAAACCAGGTTCAGGTTCAAAAAACAGTTTTAATTATTCATTGGAACACAAAACTCAAACCTGATTTAAACAACCCAGTCAGGGATATGGATAAACCGACAAACAATTTAACAATGCTCCAGCCAGCCACGCCATGGGCCGTCGAACCGGAGATTCCAAAACCTGCCCAAAGAGATACAACCCTGAAACCAAAATACACGAAAACTCTAAGGTCAGCCCTTATCCGTCCCAATTCAATATATGTTAACAAGGAATGGTGAAAATACACAAAGTTCTATGCCATGTGGTCCGGCTTCCTCGGCCCCACACCAGCAGTCTGCTCATCAGTCAGAGTCTACGACGAAGAGATGAATCCTGGGAAGCTCTGGTATTTATACTTCAGATGAGTCCCCCGTCACCTGACGCAGCTTGGCCAATCGGGTACAGGAGCCTTTAACCCCTCGATTCCAGACTCACAGCCACGAGGCCTGTGCTTGGGAGAGAAACAGAGAGGTAAGTACATAGCATTCACCAGGGGGGGGGAGCGCCTAACACCCACTCTCACCCCTTTCTCTCCCCCTCTATCTCTCTCTCCACTTTCTCCCTCCCTCTCTCTCACCCCCTCTCTCTTCCCCCCTCTCCCACCCCTTCTGTCTCTCTTCCCCACTTTCTCTCGCCCTCTCCCCATCCCCTCTTTCTCTATGCCCCTTCCTATGTCTATCTCCCCCTGTCTCTCCCCCCTCCTCTATCTCCCCCGCCCTTTCTTTCTCCCCCTCTCTCTCTCCCCCTCTCTCTTCCCTTCTCCCCCCCTCGCTCTCCACCCTCCTCCTCCCACTTCCAAAAATCTCTCCCATCCCCTCACTTCCCCCTCCCTCTCCTGCCAACTCCCATCAACTCTCGCTTCCTCTCCCCCTCTCTCCTTCCTATCTCTCTTCCCCCTCTCTCCCCCCCTCCTCTCCCACTCTCCCCCCTCTCCCTCTCCCCCACAGCCTCCTCTCCCCCTTCCCTCCCTCCTCCCCTCTCTCCCTCTCTCCTCTCCCCTCTCTCCTCTCCCCTCTCCTCCCTCTCTCTCCCCACGTCTCTTCCCCCACTCTCCCTCACTCTCCCTCACTTTCCCTCTCCCTCTCCTCCCTTAACTCTTCCCTTCTCTCTCTCTCCCACTCCCCCCCTCCTCTCACCCCCTCGCCTGTTCCCCCACCCCCTCTCTCTCTGCCCCTTCTTCTCTGTCTCCCCCCTGTCTCTCGCCCTCTCTCCCCCGACCCCTCTCTCTCCACGCCTCTCTCTCCACTCTCCCCCTCCGTCCCTCCCTCTCTCTCTCCCACTCCTCTCTCTCCCATCCCCTCCCGTCCCCCTCCCTCTCCCTCCCTCCCCCTCTCACTCCTCCCCCTCCAGGTCTCTCCTCCCTCCCCTCTCTCTCCACCTCTTTCCTCTATCTTTCCCCCTCTCTCTCCCCCCTCCCCACCCTCAATCTATCTCCCTCTCTCTCCCGCCTCACTTACCCCCTCCGCACCCCTTCACCCCTCTCCCCCTCTCTCCCTCTCGCTGCCCCTTCCCTCTCTCCCACTCTTCTCCCCCCTCCTCCCGCTCTCTTTCTTTCCCTCTCTCTCCCCATCTCCCTCCCTCCTCTTCCTCTCTCTCTCCTTCCACATCTCACTCTATCTCCCTCCCCTCTACCCTCTCCTCCTCTCTCCCCTCTTCTCTCCCCTTCCCCCCTCCCCCCTCTCCCCTCCCACCCTCTACCTCAATACTCTCCCTCTCTCCCTCTCCCCCATTTCTCTCTTCCACTCCCCCTCCCCTCTTCCCCTCCCCACTTTCTTCCCACTCTTGCCCTCGCTTCCCTCCCCATCCCTCTCCTCCACCCAAACCCCTCCCTGCTCCCTCTCTCACTCACTTCCCCTTCCATTTCTCTCCCCCTCCCCCCCCGCTCTCCACTCTCTCTGCCCCTCCTCTCCCCCCCCTCTCCCCATCCATCTTCCCCCTCGCTCTTTCCCACTCTCTCACACTCTCCCTCTCCCCCTCTCTCTCTCTCATCCTCCCCTCCCCTCCTCCCCCTAAACATCTCTTCCCTCCCCTCCCCCCTCCCCCTCCTCTCTCTTCCCCACCTCTTCCCCCCCCCCTTCTCTCCATTCCCCATCTCTCCCCATTCTCCTTCCCCCTCCTCCTCCTTCCCTCATCTCCCTCTTCCCACCCCCTCTTCCCCTCACCCCCCTCTTCCCCCACCCCTCTCCTCCACCCTCCCTCTTCCCCCTTACCCCACCACCCCCCATCTTCACCCCCACTCTCCCCTCTCCCCCTCTAACCCCCTCTCTTCCCCCCCATCTCTTCCCCCCCATCTCTTCCCCCCTCTCCCCACTTTCCCCATCACTCTCTCCACCACCCGCTCTCATCTTCTCTCCTCCCTCCGCCTGCTCTCCCCCTCTCTCCACCTCCCCCCACCCACCTACTTTTCTCCCCCCTCCTCTTCACCTATCTCCCACCCTCTCTTCCCCCCCCTCCCACCTCCTCCTTTCTCTCCCCCTCTCTCTGTCTGTCCCCCTCTCCCCCCCCCTCCCCCTCTCACCCCCCCCCCCCCCCCCGTCTCATTCCCCCCACGCCAGGTAATGTGTTACAGGAATGAAATAGAAATGCATAATGATAGGTAATGGCTATTCTACCCTCCTGGTACAGAGTCAGAACCAAGTTTGTACCTGATGCTGTTTATGTGTTTTCCCTGTGACCACGTGGTTTGTAGATTAATTGGCTTCTGGAAATTTCCCCTTGTGTGCAGGATGTGAAAGTGGGACAATATAGAACTAGTGTATGGGTGATCAATGGTCAGCTGAAGAGCCTGTTTCCATGCTGAATCTCCCTCTCTAAATTCTACACATTTCGTCCTCCAGAGAATGAATTGGATATTTCATTAAGACTGTTGAACACAATGACGTTTACAACTGATATAATGTGAACTTCACATGCTACTTGCAATACATTTATTAGGAATAAGGAGTACAGGGGTTTCTAACATTGCAGAGAGATGTTATTTACAGTGCGTAAACATTGACTCTCATTTATGTGGAACCAAATGGGTCAGCACAACATTCCCTTCACAACAAGTTGGTTTGGGGTTTGACGCTGATACGCTTTCACTGCTGGTTAAGAGTTGAAACATAGAAAATATAGAATCATAGAAAATAGGTGCAGGAGGAGGCCATTCGGCCCTTCGAGCCAGCACCGCCATTCATTGTGATCATTGAAAAAAGACTGTATGTAGTTTTCAGTCCAGTAGGTAAGTAGGATGTGGTCCAAAGATTCTGTTGAGAAAAAGAATATCAGTAGTTAGCCCACACAGTATTTTTTTTGCTTAATGCAAAATGCTGAGAGAGAAACTCCGGTCTCTATTGACAGACGATTTGCAAGAGAAAATCCTTCCAATCAAATCTACATCACAAAAGTATTTTTATGTTGCAGTTCCTTTAATCCAGTTGAACTCAAAAACAGATGATGAAACAATGATATCAAAGTATTGTCTGGGACTATGGCCCCCCTGCATGGCATCTTTTTTCAGTGTTCCAGGTGGGATGTTATGTGCATAAAATATTTTGGTTGCAGCGATTCATAATTTGGATGAGAGATCAGGGTGTGATATTCCAGGCTCTGCCAATGACAGGTAACTGCGTGAGATGGTGAATTGTGGGGAGGATACAAAAAGGCATCAGGGCAGTGTAGACGGAACATGATGGAAATGCAGTATAATGTGTATAAACATGAAGTTACCCCCAAGTAGCAAAAACAGAAAGACCACATATTTCTCTTCCCATTGTAAAGAAAAATCTGAGTGTCCTTGTATGACACTCACCAGAACAAATATCCGTGCAGTACATAAAGACACAAAGTGCTGGAGTGGCTCAGCAGGTCAGGCAGCATGTATTGAAAATAATACACAAACACTCGCCTGTATCCACCTACCACTTTCTAGGCTTCACCTTGCCCGCACCTCTCCTCCAGGTTTCTCTCACCTATCCACATTCTCCAGAGATTCTGCCAGACCTGCTCAGTTACTCCAGTACTTTGTCATTTTTTTACACCAGCATCTCCAGTTCCTTAAGTCTGTATTCATACATTTGTGGTCTTAGTAAGATCAAGCTTGCAGTATTGTGTGTTGTGCTCATCCCCTTACCTAAGAAAGGATATACTTGCCATCGAGAGAGTAAAGTGAAGATTCACCAGATGGTCTCCCGGAAATGGCGTGAATAACATAAGTGGAGAGATTAAGTATAATACTTTGTATTCACTGTTTAGAGTAATGTGAGAGGTTTTCATTTAAATGTTGGAAATTGTGTAAGGATTAGAGTGATCGGATGAATAAACGAGGCGTTCCCTGGGCGAGGATTCTAGAACATAGAACAGTACATCACAGGAACAAACATTTTGGCCCATGATATCTGTTCCAAACATGATACCATTTAAAAATAATCTCCTCTGCCTGGATGTGGTCCAGATCCCACCATTCTCTGCATATCCATGGGCCTATCTAAAAGCCTCTTTAATGCTACTGTCGTATCTGCTCTCACCAGTGCCCTGACGGTGCATTACAGGCATTCATAATTCTCTGTGTAACAACAAATCTTGCTCTGTACATCTCTTTAAGCTGTCATCCTCTGTCTAGGATAGGTCACAGCCTCCATTACAGCGCAAGAGTTTTGGGACAGAGATTAAGGGAAATTTATTCACTTAATCGGTCGTGAAGTTGAACACAGGAGGCCATGGAGGCTGGGTCAATCAAGGAAGTGGATGGAGAATCATGCATGTTTAGACTGAGAGGCATAGTGGACTCAAAGGGTTAAATGGACCAGCTGCTATTTACCACATTACTGAAGTGTGCCATGGGATCCTTCATTAGATTAGATTAGATTTACTTTATTGTCATTCAGACCTTTCGGTCTGAACGAAATGCTGTTGCCTGCAGCCATACATGTAATAATAACAACACACAATAAACACAAATTAACATCCACCACAGTGAGTTCACCAAACACCTCCTCACTGTGATGGAGGCAAAAGTCTTAGAGTTACTGTCTCTTCCCTCCTCTTCTCCCTCTGCGCCGAGGCGATACCCTACCGGGCGATGGTATCAGTCCCGCGGTTCAAGCTCCGCGGCCCGGGGGTGGTCGAAGCTGCCGCCCTCCAGTCCAGCGGACGCAGCTGTTGCAACGGGAGCTCCGGAAAACAGGCACCAGCCTGTGACCTGCGAGCTCCCGACTATGTCGTCCACTGGCCCGCGGCCGAGCCCCGGATCCAGGTCGCCGCCGCCAGAACGCCGCCTCAGCCGCCGGAGCACCGCCTCTGCCCCGCACCGGGCCGCCCACACGGCAACGTCTCAGCCCCGCACCGGGCTGCCCCCACAGGAGCGCCTTCCAGCCGGGAGCCGGTACGCCCTCACCGGAGCGCCTTCCAGCCGGTAGCCGGGCCACCCACACGGCAGCGTCTCAGCCCCACACCGGGCTGCCCCCACGGGAACGCCTTCCAGCCGGGACCCAGGCCGCTTACACGGGAGCGCCTTCCAGCCGGTAGCCGAGCCGCCCGCACGGGAGTGTCTCAGCCCCGCGCCGTCCGCCCTCACCGGAGTGCCGAGTCGTGCCGCTGCCCGGACGTCGCCGCAGCTCGAAGACGGCCAGCCTCGCGTTGGTGAGTCCTGGCTGGCTCTACCTCCGGACCCTCGAGGTCGGTCGCAGGTTGGAGGCCGCCAGCTCCGCCATTAGGCCTCAGCGCAGACGGGGGAAGAGAAGGGGGATACGACAAAAAAGTCACATTCCCCCGAAGGGAGAGACAGAAAGCCCTGTTTCACCCCCCCCCCCCCCCCCCACACACATAACACCACCTAATAACCAAAAAATTTACTAAACTAGACAAAAAAAAACAACACAAAAAAGTAAAAACAGACAGACTGCAGGCGAGCCGCAGCCGTATCACAGCGCCGCCACTTCCGGATGCCACCCAAGCCAGAAAATGGGATCTCTGTTCAAAATCCCATCTGAAACACAGCATCTCCATTGGTGCAGTGCTCCCTCACAATGAGGCTGAGCAAGTCAGCTGGAATTTGACATAAGAGTCTGGACATGAGACATAAATCCATGAAACACTTGCTTCAAAGGCGGATTCTTTGAAGACAATTGTGTTTCTCTCCCCCACCAAACCCCAGCAGTTAATTGGTTTGTCATTAGCAATTTAACAAGTGAGGCAATTTCATACAATCCAACTGTATACATCTTGAGCATTGATATGTTAAATTTACCAGGATGTACAATGGACATTCTTTTAGGAAGGAGATGAGCAATTCCTTTAGTCAGAGGGTGGTGAATCTGTGTAAATAGAAAGTTTAAACGAGAACATACCGTTTGAATTTTGATCTTTAATTTATGAGAAGTTGAAGTGAGGGATTACGTGAAGAGCCCGCCAGTCCGCATGCGCGTCAATCTTCAAAGTAGCTGTATGAAACCACAGAATAGTTGCTGACCTAAGCTATAGAAAGATTGAAGGCTAGAACTGCCGAATGATCCTTATGAGAATAGGGTTGGGAGTGGAGGGCACGTAATCCCTCACTGCAACTTCTCAGAAAATAAAGATCAAACTTCAAACGGTAAGTTCTCGTTTAATCTTTCTATTCTATCTCGAAGTCACATGAGTGCCTTTCCTTGCCAGTGCTCTAGACGAATTGACACGCATGCGGACTGGCGGGCTTCTTCACTTAGTCACTCACCGGACTTCGAAATAAAATCTTTGTCACAGAAGGCTGTGGAGGTCGGAAGTGGAGATAGATAGATTCTTGATTAGTACGGGTGTCAGAGGTTATGGAGAGAAGGCAGGAGAATGGAGTTAGGAGGGAGAGATAGATCTGCCGACTGAATGGCAGAGTGACCTGATGGGCCAAATGGCCTAATTCTACTCCTATCACTTATGATCTTAGGACCCCATTGGATCAGGTCGCCAGGCTGAAATAGATTCATTAGAATTGTGTTACAATGAAACAAATGTCTGATAACTAACAGCATGTCTTTAAGCAAATGCATTGCATCATCATTTTCCAATGCAATGTTTATCTATGGCAAATTCAGTCAAGGAAGTTGGCCTCCACAAAATACATTTAAAAAACTCCTTACCTACAATGACTTCAGAAGAAGCAAGTTGTTGGTAGAAAATATTGCAAACATTTTATTTCAATGATATTCCAATGTGTTCAACCGATGGTGAAGTGGGCAGCTTGTGATTAATTTTCAAATGTCAAAATTCAACTCATTTATATGAACTCACCTACCTTAATTATTTGATCCTGCTATGGCTCATTCTGAAGGTACTGAACATTTCTGCATTCATTGCAAAGAGCTGCAGTCTGGAGTACAGGTCAGCAAGTAACATTGTATCCCTATCTTTGACTCACATTGTGTTTGAAAGCAAATCACAGCTCAAAGACTGAGTTTGCTCATTTGCCATTACAGCTATGATCTAATTGATTAAAATGGCTGCAATAAAACATTGTTATTGTTGGAATGGTTTCACTCGAATGTGTGGGTGTTGCAAGCAAGGCCACAGCTTAGTACCTGTTCCCTGTCGCCATTCATTGCTTTTTCCTGGAACTGATTGTTTGATACAACTAATAGCCTTTAGGTAAAGGTTTCAGCCTCTGTCTTGGAATTACGGGTAAATGTGGATGGTTCATAGACAACATGACTCTTCGTCAAAATACTTAAATAATTGAGCTATTTAAACAATATGACATTGATTCAAGCATAATTCAGGTGTAATGAGTTTATTCTAACCCAAACATCATGCACAGTGTTGCTATGACAACTGTCGAAGTTTAAGTATTTGTAAAATATAAATCAATAATCTATATTAGCCTACTTTCCGTAATATTTCTGCAACCAACATTCTCTATATCGCCCTCACTACAACAACTTTAAATTACTAATCTTATTTACAACAATGCAAAACCGATACATTCAGCCTTTTTTAAGGCATCACATACACAGTGCCTGGAAGAGGTTTCACTCACCAAAGGTGACAGGGGATTCAAAAGGTCATCAGCTATTGCACTTAGTTCTCACCAAGTGACCCGGTATCTCCGAGATAGTCTGTCTCTTCATCGCTGTTGAGAGATTAGAATCAATGGGAAAAAAAGCCTCAGTTCTGATGTTCATCATCTCACCTACCTTGATTGATTGTTTATTATCAACTCTTCTGTACATTCACAATACGTGGTGAGTGGCGGCTGAGCTAGTAAATTTGCCCATCTTAGTTGTCCTTGAACTGAATGAATGCCGAGATGCTTTGGACTTAGGAAAGCAGAATCCCTCCTCTAAATTACAGGAGTGAATCAAATAGGATACTGCAACAATGCAGTCATTTCTTTATCTCCTCATATTAATAACTTAATTCCAGAATCACTTGGTTGAATCAATCAAGCCACAGATGCCAAAGCCGTGTTAGATTGTTGATGCAAATCTTGGATTTTTACATCAGCAACATCAACTGCATGCCATACACCCACCAAGGCATGAACGCTGGCTACAGCAATACATTAGACTTTAAAAGTGATAGAGAAACTATTTGACTAGACATTTGACTAGAACAATACTGAGAGTGGTTTGATCAATGATGGTTTTGCATTAATCAAAGTATTATTTTTTAATTACCTTTCCCTGGGTTAACCAATGACGACATGTATTATGTTAGACACGATCGTGACAAGATCCAATATTCTAAGTGTCATGTGTTATGTACATAGTACTAAAACCTATTTCTGGGATGTGGGCATTGCTGGCAAGACTAACATTATTATCCATTCCAAATTGTAAAGGGCCAAGGGCATTGGTCTGATGAAGTTCTGAATCTGAAATATTTGAAAGCCAACAACCACAACCCTTTCCTTGAAGTTGTTCTTCAGGAAAAGCCTTTCAGAATCTGAGGTGGTGAGCAGCCTTCGTAAACTGCAGCAGAAAAAGCAGCATACCGGAGGACTGGGAGAAATACAGAGACCAGCAGAGGAGGACAAAGGGCTTAATTAGGAAAGGAAAAATAGATTATGAAAGAAAACTGGCAGGGAACATAAAAACTGACTGCAAAATTTTTTATAGATATGTGGAAAGAAAGAGAATAGTTAAAACAAATGTAGGTCCCTTGCAGTCAGAAACAGGTGAGTTGATCATGGGGAACAAGGATATGGCGGACCAATTGAATAACTACTTTGGTTCCGTCTTCACTAAGGAAGACATAAATAATCTGCCGGAAATAGCAGGGGACCGCGGGTCAAAGGAGTTGGAGGAATTGAGTGAAATCCAGGTTAGCCGGGAAGTGGTGTTGGGTAAATTGAATGGATTAAAGGCCGATAAATCCCCAGGGCCAGATAGGCTGCATCCAGAGTACTTAAGGAAGTAGCTCCAGAAATAGTGGATGTATTAGTAATAATCTTTCAAAACTCTTTAGATTCTGGAGTAGTTCCTGAGGATTGGCGGGTAGCAAACGTAACCCCACTTTTTAAGAGGGGAGGGAGAGAGAAAACGGGGAATTACAGACCAGTTAGTCTAACATCGGTAGTGGGGAAACTGCTAGAGTCAGTTATTAAAGATGGGATAGCAGCACATTTGGAAAGTGGTGAAATCATTGGACAGTCAGCATGGATTTACAAAAGGTAAATCATGTCTGACGAATCTTATAGAATTTTTCGAGGATGTAACTAGTAGCATGGATAGGGGAGAACCAGTGGATGTGGTGTATCTGGACTTCCAGAAGGCTTTCGACAAGGTCCCACATAAGAGATTAGTATATAAACTTAAAGCACATGGCATTGGGGGTTCAGTATTGATGTGGATAGAGAACTGTCTGGCAAACAGGAAGCAAAGAGTAGGAGTAAACGGGTCCTTTTACAAATGGCAGGCAGTGATTAGTGGGGTACCGCAAGGCTCAGTGCTGGGACCCCAGCTATTTACAATATATATTAATGATCTGGATGAGGGAATTGAAGGCAATATCTCCAAGTTTGCGGATGACACTAAGCTGGGGGGCAGTGTTAGCTGTGAGGAGGATGCTAGGAGACTGCAAGGTGACTTGGATAGGCTGGGTGAGTGGGCAAATGTTCGGCAGATGCAGTATAATGTGGATAAATGTGAGGTTATCCATTTTGGTGGCAAAAACAGGAAAGCAGACTATTATCTAAATGGTGGCCGACTAGGAAAAGGGGAGATGCAGCGAGACCTGGGTGTCATGGTACACCAGTAATTGAAAGTGGGCATGCAGGTGCAGCAGGCAGTGAAGAAAGAGAATGGTATGTTAGCTTTCATAGCAAAAGGATTTGAGTATAGGAGCAGGGAGGTTCTACTGCAGTTGTACAGGGTCTTGGTGAGACCACACCTGGAGTATTGCGTACAGTTTTGGTCTCCAAATCTGAGGAAGGACATTATTGCCATAGAGGGAGTGCAGAGAAGGTTCACCAGACTGATTCCTGGGATGTCAGGACTGTCTTATGAAGAAAGACTGGATAGACTTGGTTTATACTCTCTAGAATTTAGGAGATTGAGAGGGGATCTTATAGAAACTTACAAAATTCTTAAGGGGTTGGACAGGCTAGATGCAGGAAGATTGCTCCCGATGTTGGGGAAGTCCAGGACAAGGGGTCACAGCTTAAGGATAAGGGGGAAATCCTTTAAAACCGAGATGAGAAGAACTTTTTTCACACCGAGAGTGGTGTTTCTATGTTTCTATAACTCTTAGAAATATTTCATCTGAACTTATTATGCCAATATAAATGTTCATCTGTCCTAATGGGTGAATTATTCAACTTTTGTTTGAATTGTTTACAATTGGACATTTCAGTTCAAACTTTGCATGACCACGGGGTTTGATGCTCTTGCTGTTTCATCCCTACCTGTCGTCCACCATTACATTTCAAATAGATGCTATCGCACATGATCACTGCTATTCACTCCCCTCCCCAAACCCCTGATTCATCCTTCATACCTTGGTGAGTTCCTGATCAGGGATTCTATTAATTCCATGGCAGACATCTGGTCCAGCATCGTTCTCTCCTCGCTCGTGAAGAGACCATCAGTGTGTCGGCTTGTTCTAGTGAGAGAAACAATATATGTAAATGAATGGAAATTGGCGGTTCATAGATATATCGGAAACCAGGATACTGGGAGCACACGGGTTCATGCTTCCACTTAATTGCATAATACACTGGCTAAATGCTTCCAATATTTACACTGACACATACACGCACACACACATTTGCACACCATAGCAGAAGAATAGGCCATTCTCCCCACATAAATTTCCCGATTTTATTCTACCCACATTCCCATTAACGCCAACATATATGTGTGTGCCTGTCTATGTGCATGTCTATTACATTTTTATATTCATTGAAAATAGATTGTATTGATCAATGCAAACTGCTGCACCAGGTGTCCAAGTTTCAGATGTTCCTAACCTTGCTGGACATTTGGGGTTAGTGACCTATTGGAAATTCACATCAGTCAGGAAATGGTGTTGGGTAGACTGATGGGATTGTAGGCTGATAAATTCCCAGGGCCTAATAGTCAGCACCCCACAGTACTCAAGGTGGTGGCTCTAGAAATGTTAGACACATTGGTGATCATTTTATAATGCTCTAAAAATTCTGGATCAGTTCCTGTGGATTGGAGTGTAGCTAATGTTATCCCTCTTTTTAAGAAAGGAGGAAGTGAGAAAGCAGGAAATTATAGACCAGTTAGCCAGATATCAGTGGTGGGAAAGATCCTGGAGTCGATTATTAAAGATGTAGTAGCGGTGCATTTCGATTACAGTAACAGGATCGGTCCATGTCAGCATGGATTTACAAAGGGGAAATCATGCTTGATAAATCGTCTGGAATTTTTGGAGGATGTATCAAGTAAAAAGGACAAAGGAGAGCCAGTGGATGTAATGTACCTGTAATTGTAGCCTCCTTGCCTAAGACTCTTGAGCCAAAGACTCACACTTTACTCAACAAGGTCGCTCCACTACAGCTGCACTTCTTTATCTGTTACCTAATCTACTACTTTAGGGCTAATTTGTAAATTACTCGAACCTGGGTCTTGGCGCTCTTTTTAAAACTCTTTCCCTCTGACTCACCTACTTCCAGCCTCACTCACTCTCAATACTCACCCAATACTCACTCTCGTTGTTTCTGGCTGCTGCTCTCTCCAACTTTTACGGTCTATCTATGTAGCTATCTATGAGACCATCTGATTCCTTCTTCCCCTATTATTAAACATTGCACAATATCCTTTTGGAAAACCTACTCATGACTCTGTAATATTTTATCTGAACTTATTATGCCAATATAAACGCTAATCTGTTCTTAGGGGTGAATTATGAAACTATTGTTTGAATTGTTAACAATTGGACACTCTAACCCCTGGTCATTTCAAACTTTGCATGGCCATGGGGTTTGATTCTCTCGCTGTTTCGTCCCCACCTGTTTCGTCTCCACCAATATATTTCAAATAGATACCTAAGGAATTCCGTGGTAGACAACTTGTCAAGCATCTCGTTGAACATGCTCGTGAGGAGATCATCAGAGATTTCCGGTGTTCTAGTGAGTGAAACAAAATATGTAAATGAATGGAAATTGGCGATTCATAGAAATATCGGAAACCGGATACTAGGAACACACAGCTTCATGCTTCCACTTAATTGCATAATACACTGGCTAAATGCTTCCAATATTAACACTGACACAAACAGGCACACACCCATTTGCACGCCATAGTGTGAACATTTGCAGTGAAGTTAGCACTCAATTCTGGTCCTTGCAGCACGGGTTATTGATAGGGGACGATCAGCCATGATCACAATGAATGGCGGTGCTGGCTCGAAGGGCCGAATGGCCTCCTCCTGCACCTATTTTCTATGTTTCTATGCTTCTATGTCGGGTCAAACATTTTGGGAAACGGACAGAGATCGGTCAAAGCCAAGGGAAGAGTTGTGGGGAAAAAGACAAGCGCTCCCGTCGCACAAAATTTTGCCGGATGCCGAGATTGTAAATTTTATCCCACCAGTTTTTCTCCACCTGAGTTATGATGTGGATGTGAAGAGCCCTTCGCTGTTTCTGCTTCCCACCCAGGTATCATCGTTTCATCCCACCACCAACTGCACCTGTTTTTTCTCCCTCAACACTTCGCTTTGATCCATGGCTACAGAACTCAACCACTTCCAGCTTTTCAACCTGCCGTCCTTCTTTAACAAACACTAACAACATTGTATAAAATAAAGTGCCGTCGGTGATCAGAAACTGTACCTGTGGTTCATATTACCGCGGGATAACAAGGCACTGGCCGTGAGGCAGAGACCGGCCCTGATCGAAGGAAATCCGTGGAACCTACTCCTCATCGCACCCTGATCCGTGCTCTCCAGCTCCTCTCTCCTACTGTTTTCTTCCTTCGTGTCCACAGACAACTGACACAAGGGGATAACCCTGGAAGGGTTATGATTTATTTTTGATTTCCTGAACTGGGTCAGCATCTGTTGCGGAGAGAGAGACCCTCCCTGATCTGATAAAGTAAACCGTGGGACGTTTACCTTGAACTAGGGTCGTCGTCCACCTCTGGGATGCCTGAGACCTGAGACCAGAGGACGCTGAAGAGCACAAAAAGCGTCACCGAATGCGAGTCGAAGTTGATCACCATTTCGAACTATTCTGTAAACCAGATAACATGTTACTCCATAAAACCATTTGCACCAACCTCCCCCACCCCATCCTCTCCCTCCTCTGAATCCCACCACGGATCCCTTCAATATTGAACGGTTTGTTATATCATGAATCAATTCAAACAGTTCGCAGAAGTTGGATGCGGGAAGACTCCCATGATGAATGGGACGCGATGTTACATGTTTGGAGTCAGGATAGAGTTCATTTGGAAAACTTACCAAAAGGAGCTCTCGCTGCCTTGGCGACGATCGCTGTCCTTGATGCTGAAGACTTCGCCAGTGAAGCAACGAAAGTTTGTGCTTGTTGGACGCTTTTCGGTGTCTTTTGAGTTTTTAATTCTGCCTTCTGCCCACTGCCCTATGCAGAGCGAGATGCGATACTCTCTTTTGCTATGAAATCTGACTGTTAACTGCCTGAAAGTTGCAGGTTTTATACTATAGGCACGTCTCCTCAAGAGAGAGGAAATAGATGCACGGCCAAATACGCTACTGGCGTTCCCAATGGGATGGGAGCGTGTTAGCATAGACCGATATTTAGTTGAGCAAACTTGCTCGCAATGGACAACTAACTTCAAAACTAGACACTCCTGCCACTGCTAGACTTCCACATGATATGTAAAATCATCCAGAACTCGACTAATTCGTGCGGCCAAGCATTGAAGACCGATAGTTAGTTGAGCAAACTCGTTCGCAATGGCCAATTAAAATCAAAACTAGACACTCCTGCCGCTGCTAGACTTCCATATGATATGTAAAAACATCCAGAACTCGACTAATCGTTGCGGCCAAGAGACATTCCGGTCAATCATGCAGCTGGTGTCGCTTGCAAGCTGCTGTCCAATTCGTTCCACACCCATGTTCTCGCCAAGTACTGTATCCATCTCTCTTTCAGAGTTTGTATGTAATCTAACGGTTTCCACACTTTCAGTAATTTCACTCTATGCAACTTGCGATGAAGCCAAACATGATTTTGCCTGAGATTTGTACCGTCGCATTGTCAACGTATTGTGTCTCTATTCCTCCCCACGGAGGTGCCATGTTCACAGAAGTTGGATGCGGGAAGACTCCCGTGATGAATGATACGCGATGTTACATGTTTCGAGTCAGGATAGAGTTCGTTTGGAAAACTTACCAAAAGGAGCTTGCGCTGCCTTGGTGACGATCGCTGTCCTTGATGCTGAAGACGTCGCCCGTGAAGCAACGAAAGTCTTCTCGACGTCTATGTGCTTGTTGGACGCTCTTCGGTGTCTTTTGTGTTCTGCCTTCTGCCCACTGCCCTCTGCCCTATGCAGAGCGAGATGCGATACTCTCCTTTGCTTGAAATCTGACTGTTAACTGCCTGAAAGTTGCAGGTTTTATACTATAGGTACGTCTCCGTCCACAAAGGTCGATCACGGTTTCACTCCAGTGAGAGGCAATAGATGCACAGCCAAAGACGCCACCGGCATTCCCAGTGGGATGGGAGTGTGTTAGCATAGAGGGCCGATAGTTAGTTGAGCAAACTTGCTCGCAATGGACAATTAACATCAAAACCCGACGCTCCTGCTACTGCTAGACTTCCTCATGATATGTAAAAACATCCAGAACTCGACTAATCCTTGCGGCCAAGAGACATTCCGGTCAATCATGCAGCTGGTGTCGCTTGCAAGCTGCTGTCCAATTCGTTCCACACCCATGTTCTCGCCAAGTACTGTATCCATCTCTCTTTCAGAGTTTGTATGTAATCTAACGCTTTCCACACTTTCAGTAATTTCACTCTATGCAACTTGCGATGAAGCCAAACATGATTTTGCCTGAGATTTGTACCGTCGCATTGTCAACGTATTGTGTCTCTATTCCTCCCCACGGAGTCGCACCAGCTTCTCGTTCTCGCCAGCAAACAGCTAACAGTGGCCTGTTTCCTTTATCATCGTAACTTTTTTGCATATATTTCATTCATTGTTCTATATCTCTCTACATCATCGTCCATATCTCTCCTTTCCTTTTCCTGTGACTTTTAGTCTGAAGAAAGGTCTCGACCCGAAATCTTTCCTTTCCAGAGATGCTCACTCTCCCGATTAGTTACTCTAGCAATTTATCTAACACTGTTCGGAGAACAGTTCCATTATTTCAATCTCTCCACATAAACTTTGTCGACCATCTCATACAAGCGTATGGTGATTGTAGATGCAACTGATTCATGTGATAAGATAACTCGGACAAAGTAAGCTAACACAATGTGAATCAACACCGTGGGATTTATGAAAATTCACTTTAGATTCTAAATGGTTCTCATTTCCTGACCCACCGCCATCGATTTACATAATATTGAACAGAATAAATAGAAAGAGTTGCGGCCATCATCAGTTTGGAAAGTTTAAGATGTTACCTGTAACAGCATTATACTTGAATTTATGATTCTGGTACCAACGAAAATGTAAATTGATCAGAAGCAGAATTCATCTCTAATTCAATCTTTCTCTTGTGTCACATGTGTGAAACTATTGCATGATCAGTTACTGGTCTCATTGTTTTGTGTCCAGTAAAAGCTGATCGATACCATGTGTAAGGTTTGGAATTGCAATCTAATAGAGGTACACGACGTTTATCAACGGAAGAATATACATGGAGACTGGAACCTAATCAAACTGACACGGGCGAAAGTACATGAAACAATTAACGCGGAAAATGAAGTAGAAGCAAGAAGTTTGGGCTGAGTGAATGCAAAGGACTGCGGCTGCTCTGCATGTAGAAAACCGACAATACAGGCGTAACCAAGTCATGATCGACAATCATGCTCGCACCAGTAGAATCATTTTATTAGTTGTGGTGTCAATTGGGGTGGGAGGGATTCAACATCAAAGAGGAATCAAAGTATCTGCTGGTAGGTTATTGGAAAATTCAGGAACTAGTGATATTAGAGAGGGTTTTTGTTTTTTTACAGACAATTGATGTTTTTTATAGACAATAATGGATACCCAGAAGAGTAACAGACTGGTAACCACGATGTAGACGGTTTACACGTAGGAGAGTGGATAAGAAGGTCTGAGGAAGGGTTTCGGACTGAAACGTTGCCTATTTTCTTCGCTCCATAGATGCTGCTGCACCTGCTGAGTTTTTCCAGCACTTTTGTCTACTTGGGCTATAGAATAATGGGTATCTGTGATTAAATTATGGGCTGGAATCCAGAGCGAAGTGGACTAAGTGTAGAATTCAGGGAAAATATAGATTACATCACATATTAGAAATTAATGGGAGAGATGGCGGGTATCTATTTGTAGCATAAAGGATAATTTGGATAATTAATTTGGACATATGTGTCGGTGTCCGACAGCGTGTTACAGCTTCTCATCCCACCAACTGTTCTCGCGACTATTCTGGTTTTACCTCTCTGATTGTTTCAATCTTTGGAAAAGAAAACGACACGCCACTGAGAGCAGATATATGGATCAGATACCCCACCTTCTCCAGAAATGGAACTCCAAATAATCAGCCACATATTCGGGAATAATACGTAGATTCATCAAATATTTTGGAAAATATAATCCAAATGTTAATCATTCATCAGCCAGATGAGGTTCTGTTTTGCAAACTATTTTTTTGCTTAACATTAACCAGCAGATACAATAAATGAATTTGAACCGATTTCAAAATCACTTGGGAAGAAACTTAAAGCTTACTGTCTCAATTCATACCGAATCTTGTTGCCAATTTTGCATGCTAGATTTAAATTCTTGAATTCAACCATAAATGGGAAGTCAATTAACCTGAATTAAAATGTAACTTTGAAAGAAATGTTCATTTCCTTTTGCGTTTTTCATGTTCTTGGAGCGCCAAATTGGCGTGTTTGGAATGAAGCAATTTTGAAAGATATTTGCAAATCCTTAGTGTTCTGATGTTGGTGATATGTTATAATGGTGTTATGTTAAAGTTTGCTGGAAAATTATGACAGGTTCAAGTAATGGCCCTTTATGCAATTCTGACATTCAGTTTCAATTGTAGAAAAATATCTGATGTTGTTTATTAGGTCTCATAACTGTGATAATGGGTTTAATTATTGGTATATGTGGTAATTATTATTGTACATATCATTCACATTGTACTATTGTTCTTTGCACCATAGTTCTTTGTACAAATCCGCTTCCAGTTGAAAATCCCCTTCCAGACCCGCTTAACTATCTGACTGAATACTCGTAATGATCTGAGGGAAGAGTGTTGGATACTTGGGAGCAAGTTTAAGACCAGATGTTGAGAGAAATTCTATAATTCCTTTATAGAATGTTGCATTATCTTGGGCTATTGACATTGAAATCTCAGGCTATTGACATTTCTCAGTTTACTGGTGAGAATCCTGGGGGAAATTGTTATCTTTGTCTGGAATTATTTGTTTGGCAGTTGTTGTATACTGGATTCAATGGAGTTACTTACTTACTTTTTACTACAGACTTAAGGTCCAGATAAAAGACAGACTTTACATAGAATAAATTGCACAATATATTACATACAAAAACATAATACATGGTTTACGATCAAGAATTAAAAAAATCAGTGTCACGTAATGAGACAAGTATACCAATGTCTCCACAGCTGGGATTGGTAGCGTGTAGTGCTAAATATTATGTTTGATAAGGCCAAGATGATTTCATTTTCAGTGTCATTAATCCTGCAAATAACCGGATGTGGCGGCACCTCCCTAGCTGATGACCTGAACTCTTTCTACGCACGTTTCAGGATGGGCAACATCACCCCTAGCTTGCCAGCAAACGACAACACCGCCAGTGTGCTGGCTAGCGAGGCTGGAGGGAGGTCCTCCGCTGGGGATGGATACACATTCTCGTTGTCCGAGCACAATGCGAGGAGGGCTCTGACATGTGTGAACACGAGGAAAGCTGCAGGCCCAGATGGCATATCTGCGCGAGTACTTAAGTCTTGTGCTACTCAGCTAGCTCCGATGCTCACTACAATATTCAACCTCTCCATGGCCGAGTCTGTGGTCCCTGCCTGCTTCAAAAGATCCATCATTGTACCTGGACCAAAGAATGCCTCTCCAGCTTGCTCGAATGACTACCGACCGGTGGCCCTCACCTCTGTAGTCATTAAATGCTTTGAGAGTCTGGTCAAGAACTACATCTGCGCCTTCCTCCCTCACAAAATGGACCCACTACAGTTCACATACCGTCCGAACAGACCCACGGTCTCCCAGGTTCTGCACACAACTCTCTCTCTCACCTTGACAGCCAGAAGGGGGGCTATGTGAGGATGCTGTTCATTGACTACAGTTCAGCCTTCAACAAGATAATCCCCACCAGACTGGCTGAGAAGCTGCTGGAACTGGGACTTAACATTCTCCTGTGTGCCTGGGTCCTGGACTTTCTCACCGCCAGGCCCCAGGTAGTCAAGATGGGAGGAAATACATCAAAGACCCTCACCCTGAGCACAGGATCCCCCCCAGGGTTGTGGCCTCAGCCCCCTACTGTACTCCCTGTTCACACATGATTGTGTGGCTAGGTTCAGTTCCAACTCTATAATCAAGTTTGCTGATGACACTGTGATGGTGGGCCTGATCTCCGATAACAATGAGAAGGTCTACCGTGAAGAGGTGGGTGATCTGGCACTCTGGTGTCAGGACAACAGCCTCCTCTTGAATGTCAAAAAACTAAGGAGCTGATCGTGGACTTTAGGAAGGCACAACATCCGAGGACGTACATGCCATTGAAGATAAATGGGGATACTGTGGATAGGGTGATCTGCTTTAAATACCTGGGAATCCATATCACTGAGGATCTGTCATGGACATCACACGCTGCCGCACTGGTGAGTAAGGCAAGGCAGCGCCTTTATCACCTCAGGTAGCTGAGGATATTCAGAGCCTCTCTGAGGATCCTCCAGTGCTTTTACTCAGCAGCTGTAGAAAGCATCTTGTCCAGAAACATCACAATCTGGTTGGGGACAAGACAGGACAAGAAGGTTCTGCAGAGAGTGGTGCGTTCGGCCGAATGCACTATGGGAACTACACTCGCCCCTCTGCAGGAACTATACATCAGAAGGTGCAGATCCAGAGCCAACAACATTATGGGGGACCCCTCTCTAACTCAATTTAACAAACAACTTTCTATGTTTAATATGATCAAAGGCTTTGGAAGCATCATTAAAGCACATAAGAATTGATGTTTTTACATCTATATTTCTTTACATTTTCCTTTAAGGCATATATACATAAATCAGTGCCATGTTTAGCTCTAAAACCAAACTAGTTATCTGTGGAGTTAACAAACTAATTTAATCTATCCAGCAGAATTATTTTTAAGACTTTTGACAGTATGCTGGCTAAAGCTATTGGCCTGTAATTATTTAGGCTGCCTACTTTACCAGCTTTGTCCTTTATGACTGTCACTAACAGAACAGACAACATTGAGTCTGGTAACAAGCCATGATTCATAAAGCCAGTAAAACAAATAGCAAGGAGAGGAAATATCCTCATACTCGTACATTTAAGATGTTCAACAGAAATATGATCTAAGCCACTTGCTTTGTTGTCGGACAGCTTCTTCATAGCTTGATACACCTCATGTGACATAATCACCATTGATTGAATCATTACTCTCAATATTGTCCACCCTATACAAATCACTTTGGACACAGCTGAATAGAGTACTATAATGCTGTCGCCCATAACTCCGTGATATTAGCTGTTCTGGAGATTCCATCTTTAGTGCATGGTCGAGATGGTTTGCAGTTGTTAAGCGAGTTGTTTTGCAGTTGTTCATCCTTGGAGGAGGAGCCATCTTGGGGAATGGCTGCTAACCAGCAGCCGTCCGTTTAATCCATTTTTTCCCCAGTTTTTTGTAAGTCTTGTTTTTCGTTTGTAGGAGAAATGGACTTCTTAATGTGGGGGGAAGGAGGTAATCTTACTTCTAGGTCCCTACCTGGTCGGTGAGGCAGCTTTTTCTCCGGGCTGCCCGTCGACCTGTCCTCGTGGCCTACCAGCGGGCTTGGAGCGCCGTTTCCTGGCGGGGACCACCCAGCACCTCGGCTTCGGTGGCGGCACAGCGCTGGAGTGCTATCGCGGAGCGGAGCGGGCGATGCCTTGCCTGGGTCGCCACGCTGGATCGACGCGCTGGAGCTGTGACCGCCGAGTTCAACACCTCCGGGCTGCGGGTATGCAGAGCGGAGCGGGCGGCGCCGTCTTTAACATCGGGAGCCTGGGAGCTCCAACAAGGTGCGTCCCTGTCGGCTTCGGAAGCCGACAATCCCCTGCTAGGAAGCGGCCGTTCCAGGTGGCCCAGCCGCTGTGAGGACTCTCCCGACGCCGGGGCAACAGCACCCGGCCAGAACGGCCAGGAACATCGGGCCTCCGTAGAGGCAATAGGCCTGACTTTGGGAGAACTGGGGATGGGGACTGGACTTTGTGCCTTCCCCCACAGTGGTAACCACCATGGGGGGATGATTTTTCTGTGTGTAGTTACTATGTTAGTCTGTGTCCAAGATGGCTGTCGGAAGGGAGAGTGGACGCTGGCGCGCTTTAGCTGCCGCTGCTCTCTTTTCACATTGTGTTTTTTTATTTATTTCTTATTTATTTTTTGATTTTGTGTCTTTGGAGCGATTTCTATCTTTAATTTGTATATTGATGATGTCCTTATTATTTATTTTTCTCCGACTATATGTTTTTTTCTCTTCTGTTAATCTTTGTAAGGTGTCCTTGAGATTTTTTTTTTTTTGATTTTTTAAAAATATTTTATTTTATTAGAAGTAAGTACAGTCATATGGCACCAAAGTGCCTAATATATATTTTCATACTACATTTTATGTACAACTTCTTTTTTTTTTGTTACATTGAAAAAAGATTAGAATAAGAAAAAGAAGTTAGATAGTAAAGGATAGAAAGATGTGAAATATATAGTGTGTGAAAAAAGAAAACGAGTAAATGAAGAAAGTTGAGAGAGAAAATAGAGAAAAGAAAATAAAATAAAAAAGAAAAGGAGATCATTATTTATAATCTTGACCAACCCTTGTCCAGTCCTGAAACAGTTATTTTTTACAATTGTGTTGAACCATGTGATTCCAAAAAAACGACGAATGGAGACCAACTCGTTATGAATTGGTCTGATTTATCCATTAGGAGGAATCGCATTTCCTCAAGATGAGCGATGTCCAACATACTTGCAATCCACATTTTAAGCGTTGGTATTGATGTACCCTTCCAAAATTTAAGAATTAATTTTTTTGCTATTATTAAACCATAGTTAAGGAATAGATTTTGAGATGTGTTCAATTTATTCCCATCTTCCATTACACCAAATATAATCGTTTCAGTATTAGGTTCCATTCTTGTCTTGAATAATTTTGTAAATATTTCAAAAATATCATTCCAAAATCTATAAAGTTTTATGCAGGAAACTAAGGAGTGTGTTATAGTTGCCTTTTGGGCTAGACATTTATCACAAGTGGCGGATATATTTGGATAAAATTTGTTCAATCTTGTTTTTGAATAATATAATCTATGTACAATTTTAAATTGAATTAGATTATGTCTTACATTAATTGAACATTTGTGAATATATATCAGGTATTTTTCCCATTTAACCTTCGTAATTTTTATTATTAGTTCCCGTTCCCACTCTTCTCTAAGTACCTCTGTCGATGGTAGGTCTATATTTAGAATACTATTATATAAATATGATATTAATTTTTGTGAGTCAGCTTCAATATTCATTGCTTCTTCCAATAAGTCAGGAGTTACTTTTTGATATCGTTGTATATATTTTTTCACGAAATTGCAAATCTGAAGATATTTAAAATATTGGTTGTATTTCAATTTAAATTTTAATTGTAGTTGTTGGAATGATAGTAGGTTTCCCATTTCGTACATAACCCCGATCCTTCTAATTCCGAGACTTTCCCATTGGTTACATGTCTTATCAATAAGAGATGGTTTAAATAAAGGGTTATTCGCTATTGGCATTAACAGTGATAGATTTCTTAATTTTAAAGATAATTTTATTTGTTTCCAAATTCTTATTGTACCATATATAAATGGGTTCTTCTTATATATTGTGTTATTCAGTTTTTTTGGGGAGAAGAGGATTGTTCCTATATTACAAGGATGGCAATCCTCCTTCTCCATTTTTATCCATTCTGTCTGTTGGGTAGAACTATCCAACCAATAAATCATATTCTTAATATGCACTGCCCAGTAATAAGTTCGGAAATGAAAGTCCCCCGACCTCTTTTGGTTTACATAAGTGTTTTTTTGTGATTCTATGTGATCTATAGTCCCAAGTATAATTAGTAATATTAGAGTCTAATTTAAAAAATATATATTTTGGTATATATACCGGTATAGATTGAAATAGGTATAGTAATTGTGGTAGGAAGATCATTTTTATTGCATTTATTCTACCTAATAATGATAAGGGAAGTGTTTTCCAAAATTTAATCAACGTATTAAGTTTATTTAATAAATGTATGAAATTAGCGTTGAATAATGCTTTATATTTTCTAGTAATCTGAATACTAAAATATTTAAATTTTTCTGTTGCGATTTTAAATGGGAACTTCAGGGGTTCTTGAGGTTTTAATGTCATGATTTCACTTTTATTCCAGGTCCTTGAGATTTGAAAGGCGCCCGAAAATAAACTTTATTATTATTATTATTATTATTATTAAGAACTCACTTTTTTTCCAAAAATCAGTAGCATTGTTACCAAGCAGCTTCTTAGCCATGGAACCAGCTCTCATGCATCTATTCTACGGAACAAGAAGCTTGACTCATTAATAAAGGCTTAATGCTGACTGGTGGATTGCAATACAGTTTGCTCACCACAACAATACATTTGTTATCCTATATGTGTATAAACCCTATGAATGTCATCAGAATGCGGATGCATATTTGAATAGGCTTGATTTCATCTATTCCTACATTCAAAACAATAATTGTTATAGTTTATATGTCATTGGGGGTATGAATGCTGATATCTCAGACAGGAACTCATTTTTTACCAATCATATGGCTCTGTTCTGTCAAGATAATAATTTTATATTGTCAAGTAAAGTGCTTTTATCTACAGAAACCTATACTTGAATTAGTGAGGCCTGGCACACTACATCATGGCTGGACCATTGTATTAGTACCGACCTCCTCATCATTGAAGTGATTGTTTGGAGGTATTGCCTCAAAAAGGCAGACAGCATCATCAGGGACTGGCACCACACTAGCCTTGCTCTCATGCCACTCCCACCATTGTGAGGAAGGTATAGGGGCCTGAAAAATGTAATGTTAGGTTCAGGAGCAGATTCTTCCCAACAGCCAACAGGATATTGAACAACATGAACTCCATCCTAATTCTGAATTACAAACAAGCTAGATTACACTCGGGACATGGGGATTTGTTTTCTACTTTGAACCATATTGTTGGTATCTGCTGAGTACTATGTTTAAATATCTGACAGCCTATGGCTTTGGAGGCAAGATATTAGCAAGGATGAATGGTTGGCTGAATGGCAGAAAACAAAGAGTAGGAAAAAAGGGGGCTTTTTCTGGTTGACTGCTGGTGACCAGCAGTGTTCCCCAGGGGTCAGTGTTGGGTCCACTACACTTCATTTTGTATATTAATGATTTGGATGATGGAATTAATAGTTTTGCATCCCAGTTTGCAGATGATATGGAGATAGGTGGAGGGCCAGGTTGTGTAGATGAAGCAGGGAGACTGCAGGACTTGGACAGGTTGGGAGAGAGTGGAAAGAAGTGGCTGATGAAATATACTTTATCAACGTGTGCGATCATGCACTTTGGTAGTCGGAATAAAGGCATAGACTATTTTCCTAGTGGGTAGAAGATTCAGAAATCAGAATTGCTTAGAGATTTGGGATTGCTGGTGCAGGATACCCAGAAAGCTGATTTGTAGGTGCATTATAGAGGTCAAATTGAGTTGAAGAATTCAGCATAGTTCTATTCAGTATGGTGATAAATCACTGGAATCCTATACCCTGGAAGCTTGTGGAGACTGGAGGTATTTAAAGAGGAGGTAGATCATTTTTTTGAACGTCTGCGGAATTTACTGTGTGTAACTGGCATAGACCGAGGCCTGGTGCAGATTATCTACAATCACACTGAAAGATGAGACAAGCTTGAGGGGCCGAGAAGCCTTTCCTGCTCCTGTTTTCTTGTTCTTGTTAATCCAAAATTTACTTACTGTAATATGGAAGGAGGCCATGCAGCCCATATGTTTCTTGTCAGCCACCCGGTGAGCAAACCAACCTGTCTCATTCTCCCAATCTTTAGTTCCCTCTGGGCCTGGAACGTGGCTCTCTCACATGTCCTTTGATTCCCTGCCACCCATGTGCACTAAGGGATTAGTCAATTAACTATCAACGTATCTTTGGGTGTGGTCGGGATCCAAAGTGCATGAGAAACCCACAGGGTTACAGTGAGAACGTGCAAACTCCACAGAAACATTACTGCCGGTTAGAATGGAACTAAGGTTCTTGGGGCCTTGAAGCACCACGATCTGTTGTGTTACTGTTTCATCTCATCAAATGATTTCTACAAATATGTAGATGGGCTGATGATTTGCAGATGGCACAAAAATTGCTGGAGTTATGGATTCGTGAGGAAGGGTTTCAAGAGATAAGTGGGAAGTAGGGAAATGGCAGATTGAGTTTTTATCATACAAATGTTAGGTCCTGAACTCTGGGAGGTCAACTGTCATGGGGAAAGTGTCTGGGAAATGGCAGGCTCCTTAAGAGCATTGATGCAAAAAATAGTCTTGGGGTTGAAGTCCATAGTTCTCAGAAGGTGGCAACACATGTAGAGAGAGTGACATACAGAAGGCACACAGCATAAGTTCATAAGTGATAGAAACAGAATCAGGCTATTCAGCTCGTCAAGTCTACTCCGCCACCCATTCATGGCTGATCTATCTTTCCCTCTCAACCCCATTCTCCCCATAACCCGTAACACCCGGTACTAATCAAGAATCTATCTATCTCTGCATTAGAAATATCCATTGACAACCTCCACAGTCTGCTGTTGCAATGAATTCCACAGATTCACCACCCTCTGCCTAAAGACATTCTTCCTCACCTCCTTCATGAAGGAACCTCCTTTTATTCTGAGGCTGTAACCACTGGTCTTAGACTTTCCCACTAGTGGAAACTTCCTCTCCACATCCACTCTATCAGGCCTTTCACTATTCAGTACATTTCAATGAGGTCCATCCTCATCCTTCTAAACTCCAGTAGAGGCGCAGAGCCTTTAAATGCTCATCATATGTTAACCCATTCATTCCTGGGATCATCCTCATAAACCTCCAAACCTCTTTGTATAAAGCCTCAACATTACACCCCTGTTTTTGTATTATTTTCCTCTCATAGTAAATGCTAGCATTTAATTTGCAAAGTATACTCCTTCATTGATCGGGGCATTCAGTATAAGTCAGGAAGTCCTAATGCAGCTTTATAGGACTTTGGTTAGGCCGCATTTGGGGTATTGCGTACATTTGGTTGCCCAATTGTAGGAAGGATGTGAAGGCTTTGGAAAGGATAGAGAGGAGATTTACCAGAATGAAGAAAGGATTATGGGGTATTTACAACAGGGAGAGGTTGGACAGACTGGATTGTGTTATTTGAAATGTTGGAGGTTGAATGGAGACCTGATTGAGGTATAAAATTGTGAGAAGCATACACAGGGTGGACAGTCAGACTTTTTAATCCCAGGCTGATAATGTCAAATACTAAGGGTATAGCTTGAAGATGATGGGGAAAGTTTAAAGATGATTTGCGAGGTCGTATTTTTACACAGAGAACATTGGGTGCTTGAAAAATATAAGCATGGTTGTGATTGAGGCATTTACAATGGTGACATCGAAGAGGATTTTAAATAAGCACATTGATAAGCAAAGAATGGAGAGACATATTGGCAGAGATGTTAAAAGTAGATTTGATAGTAACATTTAAGAACCATTTAGACAGGGAACTAGACTAAGTGGGATCCGTTGGGTCCCATGTTCACACGGGAGGGCTGGTCCCCCAAAGCAATATTCCACCTCTCCACCAATTCCAATATTGGTGGCCGGGAGGGGGGGAGGGGGGGCTTTCTGGAGAGCTGGTATGGGTGTTGTTGGCTGCAGGGACTACTGGTCTCCAGAGGGCTAGTATGGACATTGTGGGCCAAATGGATTCTTGGGGTGGCAACTCAGTCCCTCAAGCCTGATGTGCTGATCTCCCCGCCATCATACAGAGACTGAGCCACACCCACACTTCCGGGTTTTATAATCCCTCACCCTTCCACCGGAAAAGGTGTGGCCTTCATAGAAACATAGAAATTAGGTGCAGGAGTAGGCCATTCGGCCCTTCGAGCCTGCACCGCCATTCAATATGATCATGGCTGATCATCCAACTCAGTATCCCGTACCTGCATTCTCTCTATACCCTCTGATCCCCTTAGCCACAAGGTCCACATCTAACTCCCTCTTAAATATAGCCAATGAACTGGCCTCAACTACCCTCTGTGGCAGAGAGTTCCAGAGATTCACCACTCTCTGTGTGAAAAAAGTTTTTCTCATCTCGGTTTTAAAGGATTTCCCCCTTATCCTTAAGCTGTGACCCCTTGTCCTGGACTTCCCAAACATCGGGAACAATCTTCCTGCATCTAGCCTGTCCAACCCCTTAAGAATTTTTAAGTTTCTATAAGATCCCCTCTCAATCTCCTAAATTCTAGAGAGTATAAACCAAGTCTATCCAGTCTTTCTTCATAAGACAGTCCTGACATCCCAGGAATCAGTCTCGTGAACCTTCTCTGCACTCCCTCTATGGCAATAATGTCCTTCATCAGATTTGGAGACCAAAACTGTACGCAATACTCCAGGTGTGGTCTCACCAAGACCCTGTACAACTGTAGTAGAACCTCCCTGCTCCTATACTCAAATCCTTTTGCTATGAAAGCTAACATATCATTCGCTTTCTTCACTGCCTGCTGCACCTGCATGCCTACTTTTAATGACTGGTGTACCATGACACCCAGGTCTCGCTGCATCTCCCCTTTTCCTAATCGGCCACCATTTAGATAATAGTCTGCTTTCCTGTTTTTGCCACCAAAATGGATAACCTCACATTTATCCACATTATACTGCATCTGCCAAACATTTGCCCACTCACCCAGCCTATCCAAGTCACCTTGCATCCTCCTCACAGCTAACACTGCCCCCCAGCTTAGTGTCATCCGCAAACTTGGAGATATTGCCTTCAATTCCCTCATCCAGATCATTAATATATATTGTAAATAGCTGGGGTCCCAGCACTGAGCCTTGCGGTACCCCACTAGTCACTGCCCGCCATTGTGAAAAGGACCCGTTTACTCCTACTCTTTGCTTCCTGTTTGCCAGCCAGTTCTCTATCCATCTTCATGGTGTGATTGACAGGAGAGAGATTCACAACATTTTTTAAACACTAAAAACCATTAGCAGTGCATTTTTACTTCATTAGCAGTGCATTTTTACTTCATTAGCAGTGCGTTTTAACTTCATTAGCAGTACATTTTTAATTCAAACCAAACATATTTTCATTTTCAAACCACATTAAGGGCACTCACAGTTGATTAGACATGTGTTCAGTGTTATTCAGTGCTCAGAGAGACGTGACGGCTTCCTCCATCTTGCAGAGACTGAGTGAGGCACGCCACTTCCTGGTTTTATAGTCCCTCCCCCTCCCTCCAGCAGGGGCAGCAAAGAGAATGGCAAATTATTTTAAAACATTAATATCTCTCTGATTTTTCATCGATGGTTTTGCTGGTGTTGAGGGCCAGGTTATTGTGCTGGCACCATTTGGTCAGTCGGTCGATCTCACTTCTGTACTCTGACTCGTCCCCATCAGTGATATGTCCCACAACAGTGGTATCATCAGCGAACTTGATGATGGAGTTCGCACTATGACCGGCTACGCAGTCATGAGTATAGAGCGAGTACTGCAGGGGGCTAAGCACACAGCCTTGAGGTGCTCCAGTGCTGATTGTTATCGAGGCTGACACATTTCCACCAATATGAACTGACTGTGGTCTGTGAATGAGGAAGTCGAGGATCCAATTGCAGAGGGATGCGCAGAGACCCAGTTCTGCAAGTTTGGTAACCAGCTTGGAGGTAGAGAAGGAAAATAGCCTGTAGTATAAATAACAACCATTCTTTTAAACCTACAATATTTGTCCAGTATGGCTTACTTCCATGAAGCAGAAGGAATTTCTGGCTAGTTCTCTGCTAAAGCGGTGTCTCAACAACATACAGCAAGCAGTTGATGACATGTTAAATTACTTAAAGTGATACCAATCAAAATTGCATGGATTACATCCATCTTTTAATAATCAGCAGATACATAATAGGAGAATGGAAATGTGCAAAAATACATACCTCCCCCTCCAAGCACATTACCACAAAGTCTGCCAGCTGTTTCTACACCAGTTTCTCTGATATATGACAATCTCCTCAATCTCGTCTGATCTGGGGTAGGGTGTGTGCCAGTCACCATATCTTCTACCACACCTGACATTGGTCTGGTGTGAGCTTCATCATTGTTGCATCTCTGAGCTGAAGCACAGCAGGTCTCCGGCCTCCCTGTGGCTTCTCAAATTTTGGCCTTTCATTTTCATATTTGCTTTCCTGGACATTTTATCACTTCTAAATCCAATTCCATGGACCACACCCATGAGCTATCTGACTGAAGTGATTGCTGGCATTGGTCCAATCTTCATGATTCTATTATTACCAATATAATGCTACACCTTCACCTCTCCTATTCACTGAACTGCACTACTTCCAGGAATGGCTAATAGGTTATCCCAGCCCATCATGTTGAAATTCATACAATAGCCCTGCTTTTGGGTTCCCAACTTCAAAGAGCATAACCCACATCTCCAGTGGAGTTTTGCTGTCTATAAATAAAGTACAATTTTTGGTCGTAACTGCAAGGCCTTACGACTGTTGCCACATACAGACGCTGGGGTTCCCAGGGAGGGGAAATCTAGCAGCAATGCTGCGACCAGACCACAGTGGTCCCCAGGATATGGGGTAAACCGACCAAATTGGTCAGCCCTCCGGTAATGTGTAAAAATTTGGAGGTTGGCCAGGATGGAGCTCCTAATGGAGTGGAGGCTCCATCTAGATACACTCCAACAGCAGGAGTTGTGTCAGCGCAGGCCTATGGGAGAACTTGCGTCAGCGGCGCCTTGGACAGGGCTGCTTGATGGGGATGCCGAGTTTATGGCAGTGCCAGCCTATGGGAGAGGCCGCGCCAGCAGCACCTTGTAACAGGGCTGCTTAATGTTGATGCCGAGTCTATGGCAGCGCCGGCATATGGGAGAGTCGCGCCAGCAACACCTTGTAGCAGGGCTGCTTAATGTCTCCCTCATGGAGGAGGAGAGCATGCCGGGTCAATGTAAATCTAACGCTGAGTCTGAGGGTATAGCCGTGGAGCATACCCCAAGGGATGAAGGGCACGTGTCAGAGGTACCATTCCTGGCAGTAAGGTTTGCCATCCCAACACAATCCAGTGAACACCGCTATCAGGGGGACAATAGAGCCAGCCGCCGAAGCTTCTATTCAGGTAAGACCTATTTAACAGGCAAAACCTGGAGGACGAAGCACAAGCTGTTGGACCAATCAAGGACGAGCAAGGCTTCATAGTTTCGGCGAAAACGCACCCCACATCTTCATCGGCAGTAAGCGCACTGAAGCTGGTGGCGGCATGAAAGCTGGCCAGAGGTTCCACGCACTCTACCAGTTCTACTCTACAACTAAGGGACCACTTACAAGTTGGTTAGATTTACACTTGGTTGTACAATACACAAATGATTAAGACATTGCCATCTACTTAGAGGCATCTAACCATGTAAAACTGGACAATACTAGCATTCCAAGCAGGTTGGAATTGGGCCAGAATTGTGTTGAGGCAGGCTCAGTATTTTGGCCAGGATTGCCTTCGGGACAGGCTCGGAAATATGGGCAGAAGTGTCTTTCAAGGCAGGGTCAGAATTGTGGCCAGAATTGCCTTTCGAGACAGGCTCAGAATTATAGCCAGAGTTGTTTAAAGGCAGGTTAGAATTATCAGACAGGCTCAGTATTATGGCCAGGATTATCTTGTAAGACAGACTCGGAAATCGGGCCAGAGTTGTCGTTCAAGGCAGACACAAAATGATGGCAGGCGTGGCCTGTTAATTATGAAAGACGGCTGATTAACAACTGATTTCATAGGGTGTTCCCATTTACAGTGATCATCGGATATATTTGGAGGAGGCATTGCTATGATGAGGCAATATAACAGCATGATGACAATAAAGCATTCAAAGAGAACTACTCAGAGTTCAAAAACCCTTGTTATGTATTGTCTGGACGATATTTTTAACGCTGTATTTTGCTAAATTCCACTGTTTCAGTCTCAAACTACATTTGAGAAATTGGGCTCCTCTATCCAGTAAAATTAAGTTGTTATCAAATAGACTTGTTGGTCATTGGGATTTAACTTTAGCTATCAATTGGCCTATGACTCCGTCCTGGGCAACAGATTGGAGTCAATAGAAACCTGTAATGCCTTCTATTCATTAAGACTAATTGGCAATATAATAGATGTGATTCAGCTGTGCACGTGGGAGAACTGACATATGCTAAATTGCAAACTCTAAAGTGCCATGTAGGTCATTGTTAACACACCTTTGCTATTACCAGCTGAAGCTACCAAAGTCACAATGATGGACACACAGTATTTAGCCTTGCTCCAGTAGTTTGGTCAGTAAATATGTCATTAATATTGCAAAATGATGCTAATGGCCCTAATGTGGGAAATTGCGAATGTCATCTCTAGTTTTGAGGTGGAGGAGATTTGCATGAGTTACCAATTCTTAATTTATTGGCATCAACTATCTATAGACCCTACGTGCATTTTATGGGTTAAAGAGTGATTGAGTGAATATGCATATCTGCATGCTCAACTTCAGGTTGATACACTATGATGGTGGCATATGTTAGTCACGTGGGTGCAATCAAGTAAAATAATCCTGTAATGGTTACATAATCTCATTTGCCACTGGAGTATCATCAAGTACAGATCAATGACAACACAGAATGGGTTTTGGATCACACCGTATTTATGAAATTCTGATTCAATGGAACACCGAATATAGATATGTTGTTTTCATGGTTATACACAGGTTGCAAAAATATGTGGCATAACAATGGCGAAAGATACATTCTCGCTACAAGGAGGAAGAATGGTCTTTTATGTCTTCCTCCATTTTGCTTCATCAGTCGGGTCTTCAAATAAAGTCATCAAGAGCCCGCTTTAGGTTTCCTACTGTGTGATTGGCCTATGCAGCTTTGATTCCCGATAGTCGGAAATAAGAATACAACCTTATATGGTTATTCTCAACGTAACTTTGCTGGTTCAGCCTTTGGCTCGGGAAATCAGCCTTTGCATGATAAAATCAATTTATGTTCTGCAGATTCTCAATAGACTGCCCTATGGCTTGGGTTGTCACACCTATCCTTGTATGTGTTCAGAGTGCAGGGATAGCACCGAAATAGCAGTACATTTCTTCTTAAGGAGATGGGAAGCGTTTGCTTAATGCTCATGTTACATTTAAAATGGTACAGATTACTGACGTCTTGGAGTTCATTTTAAAAGGTCTTTTTAACAATAATTGGGCTATAGGGTCATTAACTGTGCCAACGTGCCTTCCCATCATATTTGCTGCAGCAAACGAGACCCACTCTGTCGGGTTCACCCCGGATATCGAGTTTGTAAAATATATCTTTAACACAAGTTCTCCCAGGCCAAGTACAATGCAGAATGGAATGTTGGCATTGTGTTAGCACTATTTCACCAGGGGGTTCCAGCTACATCCTTAGCTTTGGCCGGATCTCATTAGGTACTTATCCTCCTGGCGCTGGTTTAGCGCGACAGGTCAGTCACTATATAATTGCGACGGGACAGGATGATTACATCTGTAAATAATATGTATAGTATTTTATGTTTATAATTTACTTAAGCAGAGCAGAAGGGGTGTCAGGTCTCAAAATAGTTCAAGGCATACCCAGGGACCTTTGGTTATGTGAGGGAACACATATACAACAATACGTCAAGGTCACCAAGAGCCTTCGAGGCTCTGAACTAGCTATGCTTGTTAGTTACAAAAAACTTTATAAGAACGTATCTGTTCAGACCATTCCAGGTGATAAAACGGAGTTGATTTATGCAGGAGTATATACTGATTCCAGATTTCACTCTACCAGGGCTGCGACAACATCAGCAACAATGGTTATTTATGTTCCACTGGACCACATCCTAACGGCTGCAGCATGGTCAAACGAACGAATTTCCAAACATTTTATAATAACCCGTGCCAGACCAGGGGTATTTGTCAACTCTATTTTACGTTCTATTTATAGTTTCCATCCGGATGAGAGGTGTGTCTATTATTATTACTTAATTTAACAGCATCAGCATGTTTTAAATCTATGTCATAACTGTATGCATTATGAATGTTTCCCTCATTTGTCAATGGAGCAGTTGTGGTTGTGTAGACTCATTTCTCACGGCATGAAATCACAGAGCTTTGAAATCTTCACATAGTCACTCATGTGACTCCGAAGTAAAATAGTAAGATTAGACGAGAACTTACCAGTTTGAAGTTTGCTCTTTATTTAATGAGGAGTTACGATGAGGGATGCCCTCCCCTCCCAACCATCATTAAGGTAATCTGGTAGTTCTAGTCTTCTCCAATCTTACTATGTTACTTCAATTACTGTTATCTGTGATTTCACACCGCAGCTTTGAAGATTGACGCGCATGCGAATGACCGGGGTCTTCTTCACATAATCCCTCATCGTAACTCCTCATAAAATAAAGATCAAACTTCAAACTGGTAAGTTCTCGTTTAATCTTACTATTATATTGCAAAATATGTATCAAATCTGAATCAAATCTGCTTCCAAAAACCGTTTACAAAACATGTATGCTTTTTAAACGTTAAAACAAACAATAAATACCCAACAAAAAATTCAATAGACAATAGACAATGGACAATAGGTGCAGATGTAGGCCATTTGGCCCTTCAAGCCAGCACCGCCATTCATTGTGATCATGGCTGATCGTCTCCAATCAATAACCCTTGCCTGCCTTCTCCCCAAATCCCTTGATTCCACTATCCCCTAGAGACTTCTTGCATCATTGATTCTGATAAATGTGAACAAAATTAATCTGGAAAAAAAAATAGGATGTCAAGACAGAGAGGGCAGGTGGGTATGGTTGTGTGCGAAAATAGATCAGCAACGATGGATTGCAGAGCAAACTCGATAGAAACATAGAAAATAGGTGCAGGAGGAGGCAATTTGGCCCTTTGAGCCAGCACCGCCATTCATTGTAATCATGGCTGATCGTCCCCAATCAATAACCCGTGCCTGCCTTCTCCCCATATCCCTTGATTCCACTAGCCCCTAGAGCTCTATCTAACTCTCTTCTAAATCCATCCAGTGATTTGGCCTCCACTGCCCTCTGTGGCAGGGAATTCCACAAATTCACAACTCTCTGGGTGAAAAGGTTTTTTCTCACCTCAGTCCTAAATGGGCTCCCCTTTATTCTAAGACCGTGGCCCCTGGTTCTGGACTCGCCCATCATTGGGAACATTTTTCCTGCATCTAGCTTGTCCAGTCCTTTCATAATTTTATATGTTTCTGTAAGATCCTCCTCATCCTTCAAAACTCCAGTGAATGCAAGCATAGTCTTTTTAATCTTTCCTCATAAGGTAGTCCCGCCATCCCAGGGATCAATCTCGTGAACCTATGCTGCACTGCCTCAATCACAATGATGTCCTTCCTCAAATTAGGAGACCAAAACTGTACACAATACTCCAGATGTGTTCTTACCGGAACCCTATACAACTGCAGAAGAACCTCTTTACTCCTATACTGAAATCCTCTTGTTATGAAGGCCAACATTCCATTGCCTTTCTTCACTGCCTGCTGTACCTGCACACTAACTTTCAGTAACTGGTGTCCAAGGACACCCAGGTCTCGTTGTACCCCCACCCCCCCCCACCTTACCTAACCTAATCCCATTGAGATGATAAACTGCCCCTTTGTTTTTTCCGCCAAAGTGGATAACCTCACAATAGGCCGAATGTCCTAATTCTGCTCCTATATCTTATGGTCTTGTGGTTTTACTGTCCTTCTCAGTATTCTACCCAGAGAGCCATAGAGCCATAGAGTGATACAGTGTGGAAACAGGCCCTTCGGCCCAACTCGTCCACACCCTCATGTCCCAGCTACACTAGTCCCACTAGTCCATATCCCTCCAACTTGTCCAAGCCATGTACCTGTCTAATTGTTCCTTAAACGATGGGACAGTCCCAGCCTCATCTACCTCATCTGGCAGCTTGTTCCATACACCCACCACCCATTGTGTGAAAAAGTTACCACTCGGATTCCTATTAAATCCTTTCCCCTTCACTTTGAACCTATCTCCTCTGGTCCTCGATTCCCCTACTCTGGGCAAGAGATTCTGTGCACCTACCCAATCTATTCCTCTCATGATTTTGTATACTTCTAGAAGATCTCACCTCATCCTCCTGCGCTCCATGGAATAGAGACCCAGCCTCCTCAACCTCTTCATACTGCTCACACCCTCTAGTCCTCATAAATCTTTTCTGAACCATTTCAAGCTTGACAATATCTTTCCTCCAACATGGTGCCCAGAACTGAACACAATATTCTAAATGCAGTCTCACCAATGTCTTATACAACAACAACATGACCTCCTAAACTCTCTACTCAATACTCTGACTGATGAAGGCCAAAGTGCCAAAAGCCTTTTGGACCACCTTATCTGTATATGTCACGGCCTTCAGCGAGCCATTTATCCATACTCCTCAATCCCTCTGCTCAACAACACTGCCCAGAAGTCTACCATTTACTGTGTAGGTCCTGCCCTTGTTCAATGTCCCAAAATGCAACACCTCACCATTTCCTGTAATAAATTCCATCAACCATTCCTCAACCCATCAAGCCAATCGATCCAGATCCTGCAGCAATGTTTCACACATATCTTCACTATCTGCAAATACACTAACTCCTTCAATTCCATTCCACCAAGCATAATTCAAACCAAGGTATGGCAGGTATTGGATGTTATCCAGGCTTACCGTGCCAGTATCATATGATCCAGGACAATGGAAACTGCCGATCTACACTCCAATCTCATTGTTTCCAAGTCCCGTTCGGCCCACTTCTACCATCTCCTGAAAATCCACAAGCGGAGCTACCCGTACTTGTGATTTATGTAATTATGGGAGATCATTCATTGATGTTGATACTATCCCCTTGGTTGGATGGTACAACATAACTCCTGTGGTTTCTTGACCTGCCAAAGCCAAATTGGAGTGCAGGTGGATAAGGAATGATCTTAGGTAGATGTATAATGTCATGAATGGAATAGGTAAAGTAGTTACAGAGATTCTTTTACCCTGAATATAGTAATCAAGAATCAAGATGAGAGGAGAAAAATTTAATTGGAAACTGAGGTCGAACATTTTCATACAGAGAGCGGTGGCTGTATGCAATGAGCTTATAGCAATGAGTAAGAAGATAGTTGACGCAAGTACTTTAACAACATTTAAAAGACAGTTTCCACACTGTATGAGTCTATCATTCTATGACTATTAATCCCTACATCTAATGATGGGTGACAATATGTTATTTCTGCATTAGCACACAATGCGTTTTGCCTGTAAGTAGAATGAAGCCCATTACGTAAATGTTTGACACGTTTCATGTCATAAGTTCATATACTCCTTTGCAACCCTTCAAGAGTAGTACTTTCTGTTCTTTCATCCTTCAGGACTGAGATGAGGACCAACTTCTTCACCCAGAGAGTTGTGAACTCTCTGCCACAGAACGCAGTGGAGACCAATTCACTGGATGTTTCCCAGGGAGTTAGATTTAGCTCCTAGGGAAGTTATTTCTGTCATCCTTCCTTCCTTCCTGAATCTGAATTATGGGTACTGGGCCTGATGGTCTACATTCCAGGGTCCTCAGGGAGGTGGCTCTAGAAATAGTGGACACATTGCTGATCATTTTCCAATGTTCAATTGATTCAGGATCAGTTCTTGTGAATTGGAGGATAGCTAATGTTATCCCACTGTTCAAGAAAGGAGCGAGAGATAAAACGGGGAATTACAGACCAGTTAGCCTGACTTCGAAGGTGGGAAAGATGCTGCAGTCAATTATTAAAGAGGTCATAATGGGGCATTTGGATAGCAGTAAAAGGATTAGTCCAAGTCAACATGGTTTTATGAATGGGAAATCATGCTTGACTAATCTTCTGGAATTTTTTGAGAATGTGACAAGTAAAATGGATGAAGGGGTGCCAGTGGATGTAGTGTATCTAGACTTTCAGATGGCCTTTGATAAGGTCCCGCATGGGAGACTGGTGACTAAAATTAGAGCACGTGGTATTGGAGGTAGGGTGTTGACATGGATAGAAAATTGGTTGGCAGATCGGAAGCAAAGAGTAGGAGTTAACTGGTCATTTTCAGAATGGCAGGCAGTGGCGAGTGGAGTGCCGCAAGGCTCGGTGTTGAGGCCGCAACTGTTTACCATATATATTAATGAATTGGAAGATGGAATTAGGAGCAACACTAGCAAGTTTGCGGATGACACAAAGCTGGGTGGCAGTGTGAACTGTGAAGAGGATGTTAGGACGTTGCAGGGTGACCTGGACAGGTTGAGTGAGTGGGCAGATGCGTGGCAGATGCTGTATAATATAAATGTGAGGTTATCCACTTTGGCCGCAAAAACAAGGGGGCAGATTATTATCTCAATGGGGTTAGGTTAGGTAAGGGGGAGTAGAGACCTGGGTGTCCTTGTACACCGGTCACTGAAAGTTGGCGTGCAGGTACAGCAGGCAGTGAAGAAAGCAAATGGAATGTTGGCCTTCATAACAAGAGGATTTCAGTATAGGAGTAAAGAGGTTTTTCTGTAGTTGTATAGGGCACTGGTGAGACCACATCTGGAGCATTGTGTACAGTTTTGGTCTCCTAATTTGAGGAAGGACATCCTTGTGATTGAGACAGTGCAGCGTAGGTTCACGAGATTGATCCCTGGGATGGCGGGACTGTCATCTGAGGAAAGATTGAAAAGATTAGGATTGTATTCACTGGAGTTTAGGATGAGGGGGGATCTTATAAAAACATATAAAATTATAGAAGGACTTGACAAGCTAGATGCAGGAAAAATGTTCCCCATGTTGGGTGAGTCCAGAACCAGGGGCCACAGTCTTAGAATAAAGGGGAGGTCATTTAAGACTAAGGTGAAAAAAAAACGTTTTCACCCAGAGAGTTGTGAATTTATGGAATTCCCTGCTACAGATGGCAGTGGAGGCCAAATCACTGGATGGATTTGATAGAGAGTTAGATAGAGCTCTAGGGACTGGTGGAGTCAAGGGATATGGGGAGAAGGCAGGCACAAGTAATTGATAGGGGACGATCAGCCATGATCACAATGAAGGGCGGTGCTGGTTCGAAGGGCTGAAAGGCCTCCTCCTGCACCTATTTTCTATGTTTCTACATTTCTATGTTACTATCACTAGCTCGAGTCGGTCACCTAAACTGTAGCTGATGGGCACACTAGAATTCCTAAGATCCTCATCACCGTTCTAAAGGTATGTCCTTTTGTTCTGAGGATGTGCACTCTGGTCCAACATTCTTCCACTGCTGGAAACATCTTCTCCACATCCACTCATTTTAGCCCCCTCATTATTTGATGAGTTGCCCTCTCATCCTTCGAACCTCCTGTACGAATACAGACCAAGATCCATGAAACGCTTCTCATAAGTGAAGCCAATCATCCCCTGGATCATTCTCGTAAACCTTCTTTGAACCGTTTCCACCTGTCAGATAGGGTGCACAAAACAGCTCAATATTCCAAATGTGGCCTAAACAGTGCCTTATAAAGCCTCAGCAGTACAACCTTGCTTTTATATTCTAGTCCTCTAAATGAATGCTCATGTTACATTTCCCTTCCTTACTACCAACTCAACCTGCAAATAGTAAATAGTTTACACCTTTATTCTTTCTACCAAAGTGCATGTTCATAAACTTTGATTTGCTGTATTCCATTTGCCACTCTCCTAACCTGTCTAAATTCTTCTTCAGAATTCCTACTTCTTCAACACTACCTCTCACTCCACCTATCTTCGTATCATCTGCATATTTTCCCACAAATCTATGAATGCCATCATCCAGATTATTAATATGATGGGCCACGGATCCTGGGGGGCCGGGGAGGCAGCAATCCCCGCACTTTTTTGGCTCGACATGTTTCAATGTCTCCGGCTTTGAACGAGGCGCTGCTGTGCTCTGAGCAACCTAGTCGTGGGTGTTGGAGAGCTGGGGGCGGAGGGATGAATGGAAGCATAAGCAGCGGCAGGGGCAGATGCGGACGGGGAGCTGGGGCTGGCGAGTTGCTCGCTGCAGCTTTGGCCATGGAGCAGCATCAGTGCAAGAGGCTTCGGAAGCATTGCGCCGCTGCCATGAGGGTCTCTGCGCCAAATTCGCCCTGGAGACTGGCATGGGCCAGGCTGTGGCTCAGTGCATTCTGGAGGACAACCAGTGGCTGCTGGAAGTAGGTACCAAGCACTGGGTTGAAGTAGTGGAAGATAGTGGCCTTCAAATGGGGGTGTTTGGGGAAAGCATCCTGCTTGCCTGTTAGATTGTCACTTACTGTAACTGCAGGAAAAATGTTCCCGATGTTGGGGGAGTCCAGAACCAGGGGTCACAGTTTAAGAATAAGCAAAACTTTCATTATACCTCTACCTCACTGCACTAGTGCATATGGCAATGAACACAATTGAAGTAGGTTTGACTTGCCAGTAGGTGGGCACAAGCTAAAAACAGAGGCGATTATGTATGCTTTGGGATAAAAGCAGTACTGTGGCTGTGGGTAATGCGTAGACATACCTTACTCTCCCCAGGGAAATCAGTGGAAACTTTATTAAACCACCCAAGAAGTTAGATCTGGAGTCTTTCTTACAACTCACCCAAACAATAAAATGCCAGATAATTCAGGATGCCCATCTGTTATTGACTCGGAGATTGGCTCCTGCAAGTGAAAGTTACACACAAGTCAGATTCATGAGGAAAGCAAAGGGGGTCCAAATGTACTTTGAGTTGCGGCAGTGGGAGAGGATTATTTAGACAAGATCAGGAAAGGATGTAGACCGAAGAAGTATCAGGCGGTACCTACGTCTGAGGGTATAGCCGTGGAGCATACCCCAAGGGATGAAGGGCACGTGTCAGAGGTACCATTCCTGGCAGTAAGGTTTGCCATCCCAACACAATCCAGTGAACACCGCTATCAGGGGGACAATAGAGCCAGCCGCCGAAGCTTCTATTCAGGTAAGACCTATTTAACAGGCAAAACCTGGAGGACGAAGCACAAGCTGTTGGACCAATCAAGGACGAGCAAGGCTTCATAGTTTCGGCGAAAACGCACCCCACATCTTCATCGGCAGTAAGCGCACTGAAGCTGATGGCAGCATGAAAGCTGGACAGAGGTTCCACGCACTCTACCAGTTCTACCCTACAACTAAGGGACCACTTACAAGTTGGTAAGATTTACACTTGGTTGTACAATACACAAATGATTAAGACATTGCCATCTACTTAGAGGCATCTAACCATGTAAAACTGGACAATACTAGCATTCCAAGCAGGTTGGAATTGGGCCAGAATTGTGTTGAGGCAGGCTCAGTATTTTGGCCAGGATTGCCTTCGGGACAGGCTCGGAAATATGGGCAGAATTGTCTTTCAAGGCAGGGTCAGAATTGTGGCCAGAATTGTCTTTCGAGACAGGCTCAGAATTATAGCCAGAGTTGTTTAAAGGCAGGTTAGAATTATCAGACAGGCTCAGTATTATGGCCAGGATTGTCTTGTAAGACAGACTCGGAAATCGGGCCAGAGTTGTCGTTCAAGGCAGACACAAAATGATGGCAGGCGTGGCCTGTTAATTATGAAAGACGGCTGATTAACAACTGATTTCATAGGGTGTTCCCATTTACAGTGATCATCGGATATATTTGGAGGAGGCATTGCTATGATGAGGCAATATAACAGTATGATGACAATAAAGCATTCAAAGAGAACTACTCAGAGTTCAAAAACCCTTGTTATGTATTGTCTGGACGATATTTTTAACGCTGTATTTTGCTAAATTCCACTGTTTCAGTCTCAAACTACATTTGAGAAATTGGGCTCCTCTATCCAGTAAAATTAAGTTGTTATCAAATAGACTTGTTGGTCATTGGGATTTAACTTTAGCTATCAATTGGCCTATGACTCCGCCCTGGGCAACAGATTGGAGTCAATAGAAACCTGTAACAGCCTTGTTGTTATAAAGCAGCCTTCTATTCATTAAGACTAATTGGCAATATAATAGATGTGATTCAGCTGTGCACGTGGGAGAACTGACATATGCTAAATTGCAAACTCTAAAGTGCCATGTAGGTCATTGTTAACATACCTTTGCTATTACCAGCTGAAGCTACCAAAGTCACAATGATGGACAAACAGTATTTAGCCTTGCTCCAGTAGTTTGGTCAGTAAATATGTCATTAATATTGCAAAATGATGCTAATGGCCCTAATGTGGGAAATTGCGAATGTCATCTCTAGTTTGGAGGTGGAGGAGATTTGCATGAGTTACCAATTCTTAATTTATTGGCATCAACTATCTATAGACCCTACGTGCATTTTATGGGTTAAAGAGTGATTGAGTGAATATGCATATCTGCATGCTCAACTTCAGGTTGATACACTATGATGGTGGCATATGTTAGTCACGTGGGTGCAATCAAGTAAAATAATCCTGTAATGGTTACATAATCTCATTTGCCACTGGAGTATCATCAAGTACAGATCAATGACAACACAGAGTGGGTTTTGGATCACACCGTATTTATGAAATTCTGATTCAATGGAACACCAAATATAGATATGTTGTTTTCATGGTTATACACAGGTTGCAAAAATATGTGGCATAACAATGGCGAAAGATACATTCTTGCTACAAGGAGGAAGAATGGTCTTTTATGTCTTCCTCCATTTTGCTTCATCAATCGGGTCTTCAAATAAAGTCATCAAGAGCCCGCTTTAGGTTTCCTACTGTGTGATTGGCCTATGCAGCTTTGATTCCCGATTGTCAGAAATAAGAATACAACCTTATATGGTTATTCTAAACGTAACTTTGCTGGTTCAGCCTTTGGCTCGGGAAATCAGCCTTTGCATGATAAAATCAATTTATGTTCTGCAGATTATCAATAGACTGCCCTATGGCTTGGGTTGTCACACCTATCCTTGTATGTGTTCAGAGTGCAGGGATAGCACCGAAAAAGCAGTACATTTCTTCTTAAGGAGATGGGAAGCATTTGCTTAATGCTCATGTTACATTTAAAATGGTACAGATTACTGACGTCTTGGAGTTCATTTTAAAAGGTCTTTTTAACAATAATTGGGCTATCGGGTCATTAACTGTGCCAACGTGCCTTCCCATCATATTTGCTGCAGCAAACGAGACCCACTCTGTCGGGTTCACCCCGGATATCGAGTTTGTAAAATATATCTTTAACACAAGTTCTCCCAGGCCAAGTACAGTGCAGAATGGAATGTTGGCATTGTGTTAGCACTATTTCACCAGGGGGTTCCAGCTACATCCTTAGCTTTGGCCGGATCTCATTAGGTACTTATCCTCCTGGCGCTGGTTTAGCGCGACAGGTCAGTCACTATATAATTGCGACGGGACAGGATGATTACATCTGTAAATAATATGTATAGTATTTTATGTTTATAATTTACTTAAGCAGAGCAGAAGGGGTGTCAGTCTCTAAATAGTTCAAGGCATACCCAGGGACCTTTGGTTATGTGAGGGAACACATATACAACAATACGTCAAGGTCACCAAGAGCCTTCGAGGCTCTGAACTAGCTATGCTTATTAGTTACAAAAAACTTTATAAGAACGTATCTGTTCAGACCATTCCAGGTGATAAAACGGAGTTGATTTATGCAGGAGTATATACTGATTCCAGATTTCACTCTACCAGGGCTGCGACAACATCAGCAACAAGGGTTATTTATGTTCCACTGGACCACATCCTAATGGCTGCAGCATGGTCAAACGAACGAATTTCCAAACATTTTATAATAACCCGTGCCAGACCAGGGGTATTTGTCAACTCTATTTTACGTTCTATTTATAGTTTCCATCCGGATGAGAGGTGTGTCTGTTATTATTACTTAATTTAACAGCATCAGCATGTTTTAAATCTATGTCATAACTGTATGCATTATGAATGTTTCCCTCATTTGTCAATGGAGCAGTTGTGGTTGTGTAGACTCATTTCTCACGGCATGAAATCACAGAGCTTTGAAATCTTCACATAGTCACTCATGTGACTCCGAAGTAAAATAGTAAGATTAGACGAGAACTTACCAGTTTGAAGTTTGCTCTTTATTTTATGAGGAGTTACGATGAGGGATGCCCTCCCCTCCCAACCATCATTAAGGTCATCTGGTAGTTCTAGTCTTCTCCAATCTTACTATGTTACTTCAATTACTGTTATCTGTGATTTCACACCGCAGCTTTGAAGATTGACGCGCATGCGAACGACCGGGGTCTTCTTCACATAATCCCTCATCGTAACTCCTCATAAAATAAAGATCAAACTTCCAACTGGTAAGTTCTCGTTTAATCTTACTATTATATTACAAAATCTGAATCAAATCTGAATCAAATCTGCTTCCAAAAACCGTTTACAAAACATGTATGCTTTTTAAACGTTAAAACAAACAATAAATACCCAACAAAAAATTCAATAGACAATAGACAATAGACAATAGGTGCAGATGTAGGCCTTTTGGCCCTTCGAGCCAGCACCGCCATTCATTGTGATCATGGCTGATCGTCTCCAATCAATAACCCTTGCCTGCCTTCTCCCCAAATCCCTTGATTCCACTATCCCCTAGAGACTTCTTGCATCATCGATTCTGATAAATGTGAACAAAATTAATCTGGAAAAAAAAATAGGATGTCAAGACAGAGAGGGCAGGTGGGTATGGTTGTGTGCGAAAATAGATCAGCAACGATGGATTGCAGAGCAAACTCGATAGAAACATAGAAAATAGGTGCAGGAGGAGGCAATTTGGCCCTTTGAGCCAGCACCGCCATTCATTGTAATCATGGCTGATCGTCCCCAATCAATAACCCGTGCCTGCCTTCTCCCCATATCCCTTGATTTCACTAGCCCCTAGAGCTCTATCTAACTCTCTTCTAAATCCATCCAGTGATTTGGCCTCCACTGCCCTCTGTGGCAGGGAATTCCACAAATTCACAACTCTCTGGGTGAAAAGGTTTTTTCTCACCTCAGTCTTAAATGGGCTCCCCTTTATTCTAAGACCGTGGCCCCTGGTTCTGGACTCGCCCATCATTGGGAACATTTTTCCTGCATCTAGCTTGGCCAGTCCTTTTATAATTTTATATGTTTCTGTAAGATCCTCCTCATCCTTCAAAACTCCAGTGAATGCAAGCATAGTCTTTTTAATCTTTCCTCATAAGGCAGTCCCGCCATCCCAGGGATCAATCTCGTGAACCTACGCTGCACTGCCTCAATCACAATGATGTCCTTCCTCAAATTAGGAGACCAAAACTGTACACAATACTCCAGATGTGTTCTTACCGGAACCCTATACAACTGCAGAAGAACCTCTTTACTCCTATACTGAAATCCTCTTGTTATGAAGGCCAACATTCCATTGCCTTTCTTCACTGCCTGCTGTACCTGCACACTAACTTTCAGTACCTGGTGTCCAAGGACACCCAGGTCTCGCTGTACCCCCCCCCCCCCCACCTTACCTAACCTAACCCCATTGAGATGATAAACTGCCCCTTTGTTTTTTCCGCCAAAGTGGATAACCTCACAATAGGCCGAATGTCCTAATTCTGCTCCTATATCTTATGGTCTTGTGGTTTTACTGTCCTTCTCAGTATTCTACCCAGAGAGCCATAGAGCCATAGAGTGATACAGTGCGGGAACAGGCCCTTCGGCCCAACTCGTCCACACCCTCATGTCCCAGCTACACTAGTCCCACGAGTCCATATCCCTCCAACTTGTCCAAGCCATGTACCTGTCTAATTGTTTCTTAAACGATAGGACAGTCCCAGCCTCAACTACCTCATCTGGCAGCTTGTTCCATACACCCACCACCCATTGTGTGAAAAAGATACCACTCGGATTCCTATTAAATCCTTTCCCCTTCACTTTGAACCTATCTCCTCTGGTCCTCGATTCCCCTACTCTGGGCAAGAGACTCTGTGCACCTACCCAATCTATTCCTCTCATGATTTTGTATACTTCTAGAAGATCTCACCTCATCCTCCTGCGCTCCATGGAATAGAGACCCAGCCTCCTCAACCTCTTCATACTGCTCACACCCTCTAGTCCTCATAAATCTTTTCTGAACCATTTCAAGCTTGACAATATCTTTCCTCCAACATGGTGCCCAGAACTGAACACAATATTCTAAATGCAGTCTCACCAATGTCTTATACAACAACAACATGACCTCCTAAACTCTCTACTCAATACTCTGACTGATGAAGGCCAAAGTGCCAAAAGCCTTTTGGACCACCTTATTTGTATATGTCACGGCCTTCAGCGAGCCATTTATCCACACTCCTCAATCCCTCTGCTCAACAACACTGCCCAAAAGTCTACGATTTACTGTGTAGGTCCTGCCCTTGTTCAATGTCCAAAATGCAACACCTCACCATTTCCTGTAATAAATTCCATCAACCATTCCTCAACCCATCAAGCCAATCGATCCAGATCCTGCAGCAATGTTTCACACATATCTTCACTATCTGCAAATACACTAACTCCTTCAATTCCATTCCACCAAGCATAATTCAAACCAAGGTTTGGCAGGTATTGGATGTTATCCAGGCTTACCGTGCCAGTATCATATGATCCAGGACAATGGAAACTGCCGATCTACACTCCAATCTCATTGTTTCCAAGTCCCGTTCGGCCCACTTCTACCATCTCCTGAAAATCCACAAGCGGAGCTACCCGTACTTGTGATTTATGTAATTATGGGAGATCGTTCATTGATGTTGATACTATCCCCTTGGTTGGATGGTACAACATAACTCCTGTGGTTTCTTGACCTGCCAAAGCCAAATTGGAGTGCAGGTGGATAAGGAATGATCTTATGTAGATGTATAATGTCATGAATGGAATAGGTAAAGTAGTTACAGAGATTCTTTTACCCTGAATATAGTAATCAAGAATCAAGATGAGAGGAGAAAAATGTAATTGGAAACTGAGGTCGAAAATTTTCATACAGAGAGCGGTGGCTGTATGCAATGAGCTTATAGCAATGAGTAAGAAGGTAGTTGACGCAAGTACTTTAACAACATTTAAAAGACAGTTTCCACACTGTATGAGTCTATCATTCTATGACTATTAATCCCTACATCTAATGATGGGTGACAATATGTTATTTCTGCATTTGCACACAATGCGTTTTGCCTGTAAGTAGAATGAAGCCCATTACGTAAATGTTTGACACGTTTCATGTCATAAGTTCATATACTCCTTTGCAACCCTTCAAGAGTAGTACTTTCTGTTCTTTCATCCTTCAGGACTGAGATGAGGACCAACTTCTTCACCCAGAGAGTTGTGAACTCTCTGCCACAGAACGCAGTGGAGACCAATTCACTGGATGTTTCCCAGGGAGTTAGATTTAGCTCCTAGGGAAGTTATTTCTGTCATCCTTCCTTCCTTCCTGAATCTGAATTATGGGTACTGGGCCTGATGGTCTACATTCCAGGGTCCTCATGGAGGTGGCTCTAGAAATAGTGGACACATTGTTGATCATTTTCCAATGTTCAATTGATTCAGGATCAGTTCTTGTGAATTGGAGGATAGCTAATGTTATCCCACTGTTCAAGAAAGGAGCGAGAGATAAATCGGGGAATTACAGACCAGTTAGCCTGACTTCGAAGGTGGGAAAGATGCTGCAGTCAATTATTAAAGAGGTCATAATGGGGCATTTGGATAGCAGTAAAAGGATTAGTCCAAGTCAACATGGTTTTATGAATGGGAAATCATGCTTGACTAATCTTCTGGAATTTTTTGAGAATGTGACAAGTAAAATGGATGAAGGGGTGCCAGTGGATGTAGTGTATCTAGACTTTCAGATGGCCTTTGATAAGGTCCCGCATGGGAGACTGGTGACTAAAATTAGAGCACGTGGTATTGGAGGTAGGGTGTTGACATGGATAGAAAATTGGTTGGCAGATCGGAAGCAAAGAGTAGGAGTTAACTGGTCCTTTTCAGAATGGCAGGCAGTGGCGAGTGGAGTGCCGCAAGGCTCGGTGTTGAGGCCGCAACTGTTTACCATATATATTAATGAATTGGAAGATGGAATTAGGAGCAACACTAGAAAGTTTGCGGATGACACAAAGCTGGGTGGCAGTGTGAACTGTGAAGAGGATGTTAGGACATTGCAGGGTGACCTGGACAGGTTGAGTGAGTGGGCAGATGCGTGGCAGATGCTGTATAATATAAATGTGAGGTTATCCACTTTGGCCGCAAAAACAAGGGGGCAGATTATTATCTCAATGGGGTTAGGTTAGGTAAGGGGGAGGTACAGCGAGACCTGGGTGTCCTTGTACACCGGTCACTGAAAGTTGGCGTGCAGGTACAGCAGGCAGTGAAGAAAGCAAATGGAATGTTGGCCTTCATAACAAGAGGATTTCAGTATAGGAGTAAAGAGGTTTTTCTGCAGTTGTATAGGGCACTGGTGAGGCCACATCTGGAGCATTGTGTACAGTTTTGGTCTCCTAATTTGAGGAAGGACATCCTTGTGATTGAGACAGTGCAGCGTAGGTTCACGAGATTGATCCCTGGGATGGCGGGACTGTCATCTGAGGAAAGATTGAAAAGATTAGGATTGTATTCACTGGAGTTTAGGATGAGGGGGGATCTTATAGAAACATATAAAATTATAGAAGGACTTGACAAGCTAGATGCAGGAAAAATGTTCCCCATGTTGGGTGAGTCCAGAACCAGGGGCCACAATCTTAGAATAAAGGGGAGGTCATTTAAGACTAAGGTGAGAAAAAAACGTTTTCACCCAGAGAGTTGTGAATTTATGGAATTCCCTGCTACAGATGGCAGTGGAGGCCAAATCACTGGATGGATTTGATAGAGAGTTAGATAGAGCTCTAGGGACTGGTGGAGTCAAGGGATATGGGGAGAAGGCAGGCACAAGTAATTGATAGGGGACGATCAGCCATGATCACAATGAAGGGCGATGCTGGTTCGAAGGGCTGAAAGGCCTCCTCCTGCACCTATTTTCTATGTTTCTACATTTCTATGTTACTATCACTAGCTCGAGTCGGTCACCTAAACTGTAGCTGATGGGCATACTAGAATTCCTAAGATCCTCATCACCGTTCTAAAGGTATGTCCTTTTGTTCTGAGGATGTGCACTCTGGTCCAACATTCTTCCACTGCTGGAAACATCTTCTCCACATCCACTCATTTTAGCCCCCTCATTATTTGATGAGTTGCCCTCTCATCCTTCGAACCTCCTGTACGAATACAGACCAAGATCCATGAAACGCTTCTCATAAGTGAAGCCAATCATCCCCTGGATCATTCTCGTAAACCTTCTTTGAACCGTTTCCACCTGTCAGATAGGGTGCACAAAACAGCTCAATATTCCAAATGTGGCCTAACCAGTGCCTTATAAAGCCTCAGCAGTACAACCTTGCTTTTATATTCTAGTCCTCTAAATGAATGCTCATGTTACATTTCCCTTCCTTACTACCAACTCAACCTGCAAATAGTAAATAGTTTACACCTTTATTCTTTCTACCAAAGTGCATGTTCATAAACTTTGATTTGCTGTATTCCATTTGCCACTCTCCTAACCTGTCTAAATTCTTCTTCAGAATTCCTACTTCTTCAACACTACCTCTCTCTCCACCTATCTTCGTATCATCTGCATATTTTCCCACAAAGCTATGAATGCCATCATCCAGATTATTAATATGATGGGCCACGGATCCTGGGGGGCTGGGGAGGCAGCAGTCCCCGCACTTTTTTGGCTCGACATGTTTCAATGTCTCCGGCTTTGGACGAGGCGCTGTTGTGCTCTGAGCAACCTAGTCGTGGGTATTGGAGAGCTGGGGGCGGAGGGATGAATGGAAGCATAAGCAGCGGCAGGGGCAGATGCGGACGGGGAGCTGGGGCTGGCGAGTTGCTCGCTGCAGCTTTGGCCATGGAGCAGCATCAGTGCAAGAGGCTTCGGAAGCATTGCGCCGCTGCCATGAGGGTCTCTGCGCCAAATTCGCCCTGGAGACTGGCATGGGCCAGGCTGTGGCTTAGTGCATTCTGGAGGACAACCAGTGGCTGCTGGAAGTAGGTACCAAGCACTGGGTTGAAGTAGTGGAAGATAGTGGCCTTCAAATGGGGGTGTTTGGGGAAAGCATCCTGCTTGCCTGCTAGATTGTCACTTACTGTAACTGCAGGAAAAATGTTCCCGATGTTGGGGGAGTCTAGAACCAGGGTTCACAGTTTCAGAATAAGCAAAACTTTCATTATACCTCTACCTCACTGCACTAGTGCATATGGCAATAAACACGATTGAAGTAGGTTTGACTTGCCAGTAGGCGGGCACAAGCAAAAAACAGAGGCGATGATGTATGCTTTGGGATAAAAGCAGAACTGTGGCTGTGGGTAATGTGTAGAAATGATTACTCTCCCCAGGGAAATCAGTGGAAACTTTATTAAACCACCCAAGAAATTAGATCTGGGGTCTTTCTTACAACTCACCCAAACAATAAAATGCCAGATAATTCAGGATGCCCATCTGTTATTGACTCGGAGATTGGCTCCTGCAAGTGAAAGTTACACACGTCAGATTCATGAGGGAAGCAAAGGGGGTCCAAATGTACTTTGAGTTGCGGCAGTGGGAGAGGATTATTTAGACAAGATCAGGAAAGGATGTAGGCCGAAGAAGTATCAGGCGGTGTGGGAACCAATCAGCGTATTAGAGTGCTGCCTGAGAATAATGAAATACTTTAGAGATGTTCAAAAGGAGTGGTATAGAATCATAGAAAAAATTGTAAAATAGGCGCAGGAGTAGGCCAATCGGCCCTTTGAGCCAGCACCACCATTCAATATAACCATGGCTGATCATCTATAATTAGTATCGCGTTCCTGCTTTTTCTCCCATATCCCTCGATTCCTTTAGCCCTAAGAGCTAAATCTAATTATCTCTTTCAAACATCCAGTGAATTGGCCTGCACTGCTTTCTGTGGCAGAGCATTCCACAGACTCACAACTCTCTGGGTGAATACATTTTTCCTCATCTCAGTCCTGAGGGAAGAAAGAACATAAAGTACTTCTCTTGAAGGGTTGCACAGGAGGATATGAACTTATGAGATTAAACATTTACGTATTGGGATTCATTCTAATTACAGGCAAAGCGCATTGTGTGTTAATGCAGAATCGTCATCCATCATTAGGTGTAGGGATTTAGAGTCAGAGAAACAGACTCAAACAGTGTGGAAACTGGCCCATCGTGCCCATGTCGAGCAAGCTGCCTCATCTATGCTAGTCCCACCCTCTTGTGCTTGACCCATATACCTTAAAAACATTTCTGTCCATGTAGATCTCCAAATGTCCTTTAAATATTGTTAAAGTACTTGCCTCAACTACCTTTTTACTCATTGCTATAAGCTCATTGCATTGCATACCACTGTCTGCATGGAAATGTTCGCCCGCAGTTTCCGATTAAATTTTTCCCCTCACATCTTGAATTTTGATTACTATATTCAGGGTAAAATAATCTCTGCAACTACTTTACCTATGCCACTCATGACATTATACATCTACATAAAATCACTTCTTATCCACCTGCACTCCAATTTAGCTTTAGCTGGTCAACAAGGCACTGGAGATATGTAGAACCATCCAACCAAGGGGATAGCATCAGCATCATGGAATGATCTCCCGCGCATTCAATGATTACATAAATCACAAGAACCGATAGCTCCACATGTGGATTTTCAGGAGGTGGTAGAAGTGGGCCGGATGGGCTAGGAAACAATGAGATTGGGGGCTGTGTAGCACAGATCAGTGGGTTTCCCATTGACCTTGAAAATATGAAACTAGCACAGTAAGGCTGAATAACATCCAATGCTTCCCAAACTTTGCATTGAATCAAGACAGGTGGAATGATATAGGAGTCAGCGTAGAATACTGTGAAGGACTATAAAACTATAAGACCATAAGAAATAGGAACAGAATTAGGAAATTTGGCCAATCGAGTTGGCCCTCCCATTCCATCGTTGCTAATATACTTTTCCCACACAACCCCACTCTCCTGCCTTCTCCTGTTGACACCCTATGTTTTTTCCAGATTACTTTTGTTCACATTTATCAGAATGGATGATGCAATAAAGATTACCCCCATGTTGTGGGTGATGGAATCCAGAACAAGAAGGAGCAAGGTTCACCCATTTAATTAGTGATGAGGAAGGAATCCATCTCTCAGAATGCCACAATTATTTGGAATTCGCTGGCCCAGAGAGTTGTAGAGTTAGACTAATTGGACATTGACAGATGATTGGCTACTTGGCAAGTCGTAGATAACGCCGTGCAGAGAGATAGTGGAGCCGAGGCAGAAATCAGACCAGCTGTGATCTGCTATTCCTACTTCTTGTTTCTTGGTGTGAAATATGTGTGAGATGATTTTGCCACATGTAATTAAGCACATTGTAAGAAGATTAAAGAGCATGTGCTGTGTTCACAGGCTAGGTGTTGGGTCCACTAATTTACATGTTATATACAGGGGCCGTGGGGCGTTTTTGAAAGTGGGGGGGCTGAGCAATCACTGATCACTGACATTGGGGGTACCCGGCGAAGGAGTGGAGAGAATGAGTGGGGGTAGGGTGTGGGAGGGAGGCGACCCCCGAGCCTCGGTAGGAATGTTTTGAAGTTAGATGTATTAAAATCGTGTTTTAGTGCATTGTAGAAGTATGATTTCAGTGTCTTTTGTTTGAAGTATTTTTAAGTTAATGTAGGGCCTACATGAGATACATGAAATATAGGTGATTATTATTTTTATTATTTCTTGATCTCCAAAAACTGGGGGATAATAATACAGGCCAACCACACCTCAAAATGTGGGGGGATATATTGAAAAAAGGGACAAGAAATAATCATAACATTTCCTGATTTTGCAAAGTCATTCAAATTATGTTTTGCTGGGGAAATAATCTGAGTATTTTGAAAGTATACGTTCTCCTTTTGACGTAAATTTCATTTAAATTTAAATTTAGAATCATCAAACCATGACATTAATAAAGGGTGTATATGTTTGTTGGAACATGACTTTTTTTAAAGTAAGACTTTCCAGAATGCATCTAAAATGCATTAGAAATATACATTTCAATGCACTGTCTCCTGCCCATAGGAATCTGAGGGGTAACTTTGTGGTGGGTGTATGGAACAAGCTCAGAGAAGGTTATTGAGGTGGGGACTATCCCAACATTTAAGAAACAGTTAGATTGATACATTGATCGGACAGGTCTTGGCTAAATTGGACTAGCAGGACTTCAAAATGAGGTTAAGTTTCATGGTTGCTGGGAGATTTGGTCAAATTGGAATTGCTCTCTAAAGAGCTGGGACAGGCAAGAGGTGCCAGGGAGTATGGAACTTAGATACAATTTGCGAGCAAAGAATGGGAAGCCTTGCAAACCCTGTCAATCTGGTACTAAATACATAGGATGGATTGGATGGCTGCAAACCAGACATACACCTTGTAAATATTTGTAAATAATGTTGCAGAGTCTGACTCCGCTAAGTGTTGATTGGATGGGGTGTTGAGCCTTGTCTGAGATTTCTTTTAATCAGGGCAAATGTTTCCAAGTTGACTTAATCTCGAATTTCATTGTGAATACAATGTATTGAACTGTTGTATCATTGAGTTAGGGAAATGCCTGTTATGTATGGGGGTAATCGATACAATATTTGTAATTGGGTGATTAAGAGACAACCCTCGTGTGGTTCGGCCCTCGAGTTTGCGGGGCATATAAAAGTCCTTGGTCACGAGGCTCAGGGTCGATCTTCTCGAAGACCGCTTAGGAGCCCGTACCCTTCTGGAGTGCCTCTGTCTGCGCGAGGCTGAGAGGGCTTGAACAGATAGACGCAGGGATTGAACCCGCGGTGGGATAGGTACAGTGTGTGATCTGTGTCCCGCTTTTGGTAAAATAAAGTTTAGTTGATTCAAGAGCTTGAATCAGAGTTTTTACTGAAACTTGACTGGAGGGATGCTTAGAAACGAGTAATTATCACAGGTAGTGTAGCTGGGATATGTTGGCGGGTGTGGGCAAGTTGGGCCAAAGGGCTTGTTTTCACACTGTATCACTTTTTGACTACATTATACCTCCATCATGCATGAATGCTTAAAAATCAAGTGGTCGAGTTTTATTGCTATATACTCATGCATAGAAACATAGAAAATAAGTGCAGGAATAGGCCATTCGGCCCTTCGAGCCATTCAATATGATCATGCCTGTTCATCTCAAATAAGTACCCCTTTCCTGTTTTTTCCCCATATCCCTTGATTTCATTAGCCCCAAGAGCTAAATGTATCTCTCTCTTGAAAACATCCAGTTAATTGGACTCCACTGCCTTCTGTGGAAGAAAATTCCACAGATTCACAACTCTCTGGGTGAAGAGAGTTTGTCCTCATCTCAGGCCTAAATGGCTGACCCCTTATTCTTAAACTGTGACCCCTGGTTCTGAACTCCCCCAACATTGGGAACATTTTTTCTGCAGTTACAGTTAGTGAAAATCTAGCAGGCAAGCCGGATGCTTTCCCCAACCACCCCCATTTGAAGGCTACTATCTTCCACCGCATCTACCCAATGCTTGCTACCCACTTCCGGCAGCCACTGTTGTCCTCCAGGATGTACCGAGACGCAGCCTGGTCCATGCTGGTCACCAGGGCGAATTCGGCGCAGAGACTCTCACGGCAGCGACACAATGCTTCCGACACCTCTTGCACTGAGAATGCTCTATGGCCGGAGCTGCAGCGAGAGACTCGCCTGCCCGGCAAACACTCGCCAGCCCCGGCTCCCTGTCCACATCTGCCCCTACCGCTGCTTATGCTTCCATCTATCCCTCCGCCCCCAGCTCTCCATCATCCACTTCCAGGTTGCTCAGAGCACACAGCAGCGCCTTGTCCAAAGTCGCAGACATTAAAACATATCTAACCATAAAAGTGGGGGTACTGCAGCTCCGCCAGCTCCCCTGGTTCCGCGGCTCATGATATTAATAATCTGGATGATGGCATTCATAGCTTTGTGGCAAAATTTGCAGGTGACACGTAGATAGGTGGAGTGGTAGGTAGTGTTGAAGAAGTAGGAATTCCATAGAAGAACCTAGACAGGTTAGGAGAGTGGCAAATGGAATACAGCAAAGCAAAGTTAATGGACATGTACTTTGGTAGAAAGAATAAAGGCATAAACTATTTTCTAGATGGGGAGATGATTCAGAAAACAGAGGTGTAAAGTGACTTGGGAGTGATGGGACATATTCCCCAAAAGGTTTGCAGGTTAAGGAAGGCAAATGTAATATGAGCATTCATTTAGAGAGGACTAGAATATAAAAGCAAGGTTGTACTGCTGAGGCTTTATAAGGCACTGTTTAGGCCACATTTGGAATATTGAGCTGTTTTGTGCACCATATCTGACAAAGGATGTGCTGGCGTTGGAAACGGTTCAAAGAAGATTTACGAGAATGATCCAGGGGATGATTGGCTTCACTTATGAGAAGCGTTTCATGGATCTTGGTCTGGATTTGCGCAGGAGCTTAGAGGGATGCGAGGGGATCTCAACAAATAATGAGAGGCCTAAAATGAGTGGATGTGGAGAAGATGTTTCCAACAGTGGAAGAATGTTGGACCAGATTGCACATCCTCAGAACAAAAGGACGTACATTTAGAACGGTGATGAGGATCTCAGGAATTCTAGCGTGCCCACCAGCTACTGTTTTGGAGACCGGCTCGAGCTAGTGATAGTACCCATAATTCAGATTCAGGAAGGAAGGAAGGATGACAGAAATTACTTTGAGTTGTGGCAGAGGGAGATGGTTGGTCAGACAAGATCCGGAGAGGATGTAGGCCAATGAAGTGGTGGGGAAACCATTCAACATATTAAAGAGTTGTCTGGAGAAGGATGAAATGCTTTTTGAGACGATCCAGGAAGGGTTGAATCCCAGCAATGAAAGAAAGAAGATCACTTGTCATGAGGTTTTGTACAAAGCGATATGAACTTTTGAACATGATATTAAACAGTTATGAATTGCCCTTCATTCTAATTACAGACTATGTGCATTGTGTGTAAATGCAGAAATAACATTCTGTAAATATGCAAAACAATATCGCTGCACCGCCTTCATCAAGTTCGCTGGTATCCAACACTCTTCCGTCTGTTCTTTTCAAATATGTACTCGGATAGTTAACCGGGTCTGGAAACGGATGATTTTCAACAGTTTTGTATGAAGAACAATGGTACAAAGAACTATGGTGCACTGGCGAAATAAATGTACAATAATAATTTCTCAAAAGCAATATTTTATCCCATTATCACGATTATGAGACCTAATGAACAAAAACGTTGTAAGGAAAGGATGTAGGCCAAAGAAGTATCAGGAACAAATCAGCGTATTAGAGTGCTGTCTGAGAATGGTGAAATAATTTTTGAGATGTTCAGAAGGGGTGGTACAGAAACATAGAAAAAAAGATAGTTAAATAGGTGCAGCAGTAGGCCATTCGGCACTTCGAGCCAGCACAGCCAGCACAGCCATTCAATATGATCATGGCTGAAAATCCTTCCAATCAAATCTACTTCAAAAAAGTTTTTTTATGTTGTAGTTTCTTTAATCCAGATGAACTCAAAAAGAGATGATGAAACAATGATATCTAAGTATTGTCCAGGACATTAGTAATCCTCCTGCATGGCATCTTTTTTCAGGGTTCCAGGTGGGATGCTATGTGCATGAAATATTTGGGTTGCAGATATTCATAATTTGGATGAGAGATCAGGAAGTGATATTCCAGGCTCTGCCAATGACAGGTAACTGAGTGAGATGGTGATTTGCGAGGAGGATACAAAAAGGCATCAGGACAGTGTAGACAGATTGAGCAAGTCGGAACATGATGGAAATGCAGTATAATGTATATAAACATGAAGTTGCCCACAAGCAGCAAAAACTGAAAGACCACATACAAAGAATGCAAAGAATGCAACTTCCCAATGCAAAGAAAAATATGAGTGTCCTTGTATGACACTCATTAGAACAAATTTAAATGCAGTACATGAAGACAAAAAATGCTGAAGTGATTCAGCAGGTCAGGTAGCATGTATTGAAAATAATATACAAACACTCGACTGTGGAAGTTAAAAATGATTTAAAAATACAAAATGGATTCGGATGACAGGCTTTCGCCGTTCTGTTAGATTGCTAAGCTAGCTAAAAAGCACTAACCCTGGCCTCCAGTAGAAACATAGAAGCATAGAAAATAGGTGCAGGAGTAGGCCATTCGGCCCTTCGAGCCTAAACCACCATTCAATATGATCATGGCTGATCATCCAACTCAGTATCCTGTACCTGCCTTCTCTCCATACCCCTGATCACTTTAGCCACAAGGGCCACATCTAACTCCCTCTTAAATATAGCCAATGAACTGGCCTCAACTACCTTCTGTGGTGGAGAGTTCCAGAGATTCACCACTCTCTGTGTGAAAAATGTTTTTCTCATCTCGGTCCTAAAGGATTTCCCCTTTATCCTTAAACTGTGACCCCTTGTCCTGGACGTCCCCAACATCGGGAACAATCTTCCTGCATCTAGCCTGTCCAATCCCTTAAATTTGTACGTTTCTATAAGATCCCCCCTCAATCTTCTAAATTCTAGCGAGTACAAGCCGAGTCTTTCCAGTCTTTCTTCATATGAAAGTCCTGACATCTCAGGAATGAGTCTGGTGAACCTTCTCTGTACTCCCTCTATGGCAAGAATGTCTTTCCTCAGATTAGGAGACCAAAACTGTACGCAATACTTCTGGTGTGGTCTCACCAAAACCCTGTCCAACTGCAGTAGAACCTCCCTGCTCCTATACTCAAATATTTTTGCTATGAATGCTAACATTTGTAAGTTATTGGGGCAAATCCTCCAAAATAATGGAAGAACTCGGATAAGGACATGGACATTTAAAAAAAAAGGACTTGCTGGCTGCTAAGGGAAAAAAAAACCCCAATCCACAAAGGAAGAACCAGTTTTGAACCTGTCTGTGTGCCTGGGCATTACACCTCTATGCGAATGGTGTGAGCAGGAAAGACTCAGACGGAGGTAACGAGATTATCTTGGAAACACAAAGGAAGGAACCGAGCCTCAGCAGACAGGGGTGAAATACAGCAAAATCACCATCGTGGATGACCCATCCATCGGGACAATGGGAGCCCATCTAGGCAATGGGATAACGATCGGGCTGAGGGATCATGACATCAGCAAACCCCTTATCATCAGAAGCCTATTGTTCATCCCAAATCGAAACTGGGAATCATCAAAAGACCCTTTTGTCCAGAGGACCACCTCGGGGGGTTTCAAGGGAGAAACTCAGGTATAAAAATCAGGAGTCAAGCCAGAACTCGCTCTCTCTTTCTGCTCTGCTGGACGGCTCGTGACCCTGCATCAATCTAGTTGTAAGTACCCCAGTGACCTGGTGAAGTTCCCGAAATAGGATAGAGGTTGAGAGAAGAAGGAGAAAGGGGGGTGTACTTTCAAGTAAAATTGTGTAAAATAAGTTTTATGACGTGCCCGATAGTTTTCCTTCCATAGTCTTACTTTAAAGCATAAGTTTAGCCACGTATTATGTAGTATTGGTGAGATGAGATTTCTCATTGTTTAATAAAGCCTGTAAATTTTAGACTTGCTTTGAGTCCATCTTGGTTTCTGTTTTCTCTCATCAGCACACTCTGGTCAAGTCAACCTTTTATCATATCCCACCATAATTCCGAGGTCTAGAACCCAGGGGAATCCCTTTTGTTGTATTCTCTCTCTTGGGAACCGCTCGAGTGGAGTGGTGGCTGTTTGACCCTCTGACAAGGGAGAGAATAACTCCGGAAGTTGGGCCCGAAGTGGAGTAAATGGAAACCAGACCCTACAGAATGGCAACCATGGCAGGACATCGGTGGTTTGGGATATGTGATTTGCCAGAAGGGGTGAGAGAACGTAGCAAGATGGAGGAGATAATCTCCTCTTATCTGTTTAAAAAGATCAATCTCACCAAACAATGGGTAATAGCACTTTTGAGAGCACAGCAGCCCGCAGCAGCTGCAGCTCAATGGACGGAATGCAAAGCTTATAATAAAGGGCAGGAAAAGGCAGTTTGGCTAGCGTGCCTATCACAGCAGGTAGCCTAAATGGAGAGACAGGTAGATAGTCTGGAAGAGCAACTGAGAGAAGCTAGGGCCAGCGCTGAGGAAAGCACTAGAGAAGGGGAAGGGCTATATGAGGAACTCAATGGAGCCAGGCAGTGTATCTTGCAGGCTAGGGAGTCCCACAGAAATGCCCAGGAATTCCTCCAATGCCAGGTGGTAGAGGCAAAGGAGAGGGAACGGAATGCCCAGGAACTCCTCGCTCAGAGTACACAGAAGTACAGGGAGCTGGAGGGAAAGTTCCAAGATATCCAAGCAGCATACAGGGTGGCCCGTAGCGAGCTAGTGGATTGTGATCACAGGCCTTGCCAGGCAAGGATAGCGCAGCTGGAGGAGACTCTGTCCAAGACAAGGGGACGGGTTCACCTGGTAGGACCAGGGGGGTCCCCCGGGGGCAGAGGGCTTCCCTCAGCAGATGATTCCCCAGGGGCAAAGGGGAATAGACCACCTCCTGAGGCGCCGGGAACAGGTCCAGGTCGGCAGGTGGGGTTCGGGTTGTCCGGGGAGGGACAGGCCCAAGGAGGTGCGGGAGAGCAACCTCAGTTTAGTGGCGTCTGCGCCATGTGTAGCACACCACGAGGTGGTGGGTTTACCGATCATGGTGGGAGAGCCGGTGGTAAAGGGGCAACAGCCCCAGGTAGGGCAGATGTGCCCGGTACGGAAAAGGAAATATGGTCCCCCGGTAGGGCAGGCAGATAGGGGGCCCATAGAGAGTGATATCATCATTCCCCATGGGGCACACGTATTGTATTGTATTGTATTCAAATTTATTGTCATTGTCTCAGTTAGAGACAACGAAATTAATTTCCCTTACAGGCAGTATCATAAAAATAAAAATAAATAAATAATGATAAATAATAAAACATATTAAAAATAAAATAGAATTTAAAAAAAAGCACAAACACTGAAAGTCCACGACACAACATAACACAGTGGCACCAAGGTGAGGAAGGCACCATAGTCCAGCCAGCCTCCCCTCCATTCTTCCCAGATGTTCACTCGTGGTCGAGGCCTTCCTAGCACCCGCAGTCGCCGCCCCAGGTGGCCCGATGTTCAGGCCCTCACGCCGGGCTGGTGGAACGCCGACGGTGAACATTCTCCTCCTCAGTGGCCTGGACCTCCCGACCAGCCGCCTCCCGCAGCCGGAGTCCGCAGCTCCCGAGTCCGCAGCTCCCGAGTCCGCAGCTCCCGAGTCCGCAGCTCCCGAGTCCGCAGCTCCCGAGTCCGCAGCTCCCGAGCAGAGTCGCAGGACCCCGCGCTGTCCATCAGCGCCGCCCGCGTAGGGAGCTCCGCAAACTGCAGCTCCATGATGTCGGTGCCGCAGGTCCAGCACTCCGGGCTCCAGACGGCGATCCCCGGTAAGGCATCGCCAGCCCCGCGATGTTACAGCGCTGTCCCGCCGCTGCTGGAGCTCTGGTCGATCCCTGCAGGAAAGGCCTCGCCAATCCAGTAGGTAGGCCGCTGGGGGGGGCGAGGACGCGACTCGAATAATAGTCGCGTCTTCACCAGGAAGCGGCTGAAGGACGGTATCCCCCGCACCGTACCCTCTTCCCCCACATTAAAACACAAAAAAAACACAAAAAAACACACTTTTACATAACTAAATAAACAAAAAAACAAAAAGATACCGGGCTGTAGGTGGAGGCTGCTGGCACCAGCGCCACCGGAAGTACAACACGTGCTGAGGGGGATGGTGGCTCACGTTCCCAGGTTAACCAGGGCGGGAGACCCGTCATTGCATTTTATGGAGGTGCAGCAGGCAGCCGACATAAACGATTGCGATGAGGTAGAACGGGTAAAGCTACTACTGATGACCCTGGATTCCTACCTATGCAAGGCGGTGACCTCCAGGGAAGGGGGAAGATCTGAGATAACAGCTCACTGGCTGAAGACTCTGGTGGCGAATTGCCTCCCGCGAGTTAGGGCAAAGGCCGAGCACTGGTTCGACCCAGCGGACCCAAACCTTAACGAGGCGGAGGTAATCAGGAAGCTCACCCTTGCGTATCGCAATGGGGAGAGAAGTGAGGAGAAGCCCTCTAAGAGCAAGGTGCACAATATAGCTCCGGCACCCCCCAAAAGGAGGGAGTGGAAACAGGAAGGCAGCCGGACCTCTTCCGAGATGAGGCTGGTGTGCTACGGGTGTGGGTAGCCCGGGCACTACAAGAGGGAGTGCAGAAACCTAAGTAGAGCAGTGGGGGATAGGACCCCAGTAACAGCCGACCCAGCCCCGGAGGAGAGAGCGGCAGTGCCGGTAACAATAACTGTAAGAGATCTATTGAACTATTTGCAGTCCAAGGCGGGAGGGTCCGGACAGGTAGCCATGGCAACAGGCCAGGGCGCGCCCATATCCGCACCCCCGGCACCTTTATGACTGCCAGCGAAACAGCCCACATTCCTATGCCCGTTAAAGTATGACCCATGTGGGAGATCCTGGGTCAAGATGGAGGTCCAGGATGTGGTCGGGAGTTACCTGCTGAACACAGGTGCTTCCAGTACTATTGTCCACACGGACAATCCCCGTACATCCCCTCTATCTAGTGTGGTGCCCTATAGGCCACGGGGCGAGGGAAATCAGAGGGCGGATCGCTTGGCCAGAGAAGGAGCCAGGAGTGGGAAAGCATGGGACCCCTATGAGGAAGGACAGGTAGCTGCAGCCAGGGAGCAGCCTCGAGAAAAGGGGAGTGCGGGAGTGGTTTTGGCCACGGACCTGACCATGGTCCAGGCACAAGACCCCATTTTAAAGGCTGCCTCAGCAGCCATTTGCATGCAGGAGAAGATAGAGGGACCGTATGGGGGTAGAGACATGTCAGTAAAGGAAGGCATGTTATTCAAGGGAGATAAATGGGTAGAGGCCTTCCCTTGCAGAGCAGCCATCGCTATGGGTACGACAAAAATCCTGGTTAGGGAGGTGTTCACCAGGTGGGGACTCCCACAGTTCATGGTCAGATCAGGGGAGCCATTTCACGGGACAGGTCATGCAGTCCACCCTTAGAATACTGGGCATCAAGGCCAAGTGGCATGTGGCCTACCGCCCCCAGTCCTCAGGTCCGGTAGAGCGGTTGATCCGGACAATAAAGGAAAGGATAAGGAAGGAAACAGGGGACTCACCCAACCAGTGGGTGGAGGTTTTACCCCTGGTCCTTATGGGGATTCGGGCCAGCCAGTCCAGGAGTACGGGGTACTCTCCCCATGAGCTTATGACGGGCCGGGTCATGAGAACGCCCATGCACATTATGGTCCCAGCCCTAACAGAGGGACAGCTCAGGGAAGTGAACTGGGACAAGTTCGCCAAGAGGCTATTTGAACAACTTAGGCAGGTTCACTGGCAGGCAGCCAGAAACATGGGGGCCCAGCACCAAAGAAACAAGCTACTGCTGGAGCCTCACAGGCATTGCGAGTGGGCAGTGGCAGACCAGGTAATAGTCAGGAGATATGCTCGGGTAGGGGTGTTTGAACCCTTGTTTGCTGGCCCATACAACATAGTGGACAAGGCCAGTCCCATGGTGTATGCCATTCAGCTTCCCCGTAGACTCAAATGGTTCCACATTAACCAGTGTAAATTGTTCAACCCCACAAGGGCAGGGAAAAGTAAGAAAGAGGTACATGTCAGGGAACAGGATCAAGAACAGACCCGGGTTGATATGGAAACCGTAGGGGAGCCAGGCGAACCCACATGTAGTCAGCCGGCTGTGTCCCAGGGCGAGGACTGGAAGCAGCGGGGAAGGATGCTGACTCCAGCCCTCCGCAGGCAGGTACCGTAGACTGCTTAAGAGAGGCAGAACTAGCAGAAGCAGAGGAGATGGAGGTATCACCTCTGGTGTGGGAACCCCCGGTCAGACGTAGGAGTAACAGGGTCACTAAACCCCCAGTAAGGTGGTCCCCATCCCTAATTAAACCTAGGGCTAGGGCCGGCCACAGGAGGGCCAGGAAGGAGAGTGGCCGAAACAGGGCACTTCGGAGTGCGGCTGGAGGGAGCCCAGTCTCCGCAGGGAGCGTAAGGGTATCTCGAAACCCTGTAGTGCAAAGGGAGGTGAGGGGAAGTCAGGCCCCTCAACAGGAGGAGTTCTGGCCTGCACGGGTGGGCCCACCAGAGGGGTGGCCCCAGCGTGACGGGGACCAGTTATGAGTTGGCCACCCGGAGACGGGTGGCGTTGTATATAGCATTGGTTTGTGTGTGAGTAGATGTAGTTAGCGTTTCGTAATTAGATATAGGGTTTTGTATAGATACAGGGGAGTACAGGGACGGACAGTACGGGAACGTCGGCTGCATCGAAGGAATGGGCTGTGGAAAAGTAGACCACACCAGACAAAGAAAAAACCCCGAATGCCATTATTTTGCGGATAGCTTTGTGGGGGCAAGGAGGTGTTTTGCTTTGTTTTCCAGATGAGTAGCCCCGCCGTATGGATGATGGCAACGATGTGCCTCCGGATGTGCGTGGCGTGTCGTGGGGACACGGAGGAGTCCATCGGATTTGACTGAAGTGCAGTTACCCGCATGGTGCTCCCGCGAGACGGAATTATTATATCAGGCCCTGTTAAAAGACATGTTCCAGAAATTCCACAACCTGGATTTCGGGGACATAGACATAGAAGAGATGTACCGCGGGGGAGGGGATTTCACTATGGGGTCCGGTAGGCAAAGGCGAGGGGTGGTTAACGACGGGTTTATAGCATTTAACATGGGGACGTCCATTATTAATAGCATGGACAACGTAGAACTGGCTCTGCAGATCAATCAGTTGAAGGGCCAGTTACAAAAGGTTCTGGGGGAGGAAAATGCGGTGGTAGGATCGGGACTGCACGAAGAGGTGGTAATGACTCTACATCTATAAGAGATCATAGCACAATTGGAGACACATGCAAAAACGATAAACGCTTTGATTAAAGAGGACTGGAATGCGTCCGATCAGGCTGCACAGAATGAGGTGTGTGGGCTGTATGGTGCGTGGTTGTTGGGGGAGGGGAGGAGCAACTTGGAAGACCTGAGGCAAGGTCGGGTCCCCTCCTGGATAAGCAACTAGCACCTAGCAACGCTACACCCTTATAACAGCACTTTGAGTCCTTGTCAGGTTCGTGTGGCCTCCGAGGCCTACCCGGTACCGGTGGATTGCGGAAAGTCCAATCACACCATAATGGGAGTGGTCGTAAGAATCCCGGTGATGGGAACATCGGCACGACCAGCTCCTCTGTACTGAGTGGAGAACGTGGGAGTTGTTCGTGGGGGGGTGCATATTCGCTACGGGAAGGTCCCGCCCTATGTCATAGTGAGGGAGCAAGCTGTGACAGGCATTGACCTTTTGGGTTGTTGGAGCCGGGGAGCACAGGTAATCCTGTGTCCCCAGCACATGGGTGCCTCAGTGTGGGTTCAGGGCTGTTGGGGCACAGCTTATATACTGTACCATGGAGGCGATGGCGGCAGACCATGTCCCTCCACAGGTGGCGTATATAGGCAGTGGGACGTACTGTGTCATCACAAGTGCCCAGCGGTATCAGCACGGATCACAGCTGTGGTGCCCGAAACCGCACACCAGCTTCTGTTTTAAACCCAGGGCAGAAGTCCATGTGGCACAGCAGCGAATATTACCCATCCCGGAACCTTCTTCGGTTCACCTCTCAGTACGAGAAAATGTAACTGACTTATCTAACTATATGGCCCATTTCGGGTATGATATTCCCCCAGTGAATGAAAAATTAAAAGAGTTGCTGGTGGCGGTCGAGTTGTCGCTTCTTCTCCCTGGAACAAAAGACAATGGATATCGCCAGGGAGATCAAAGAGATCAAGTCTCCAAGTTGGTGGGACCTGGAGTCCTGGATCATAGTTCCAGCATGGGTCTGCATCATGTCCCATGTTCTGATCATCTGCCAGATGATAATTGTTGTGTATTGGCTATGCATTAATTGCAAATTTAAAAGGCAGAGGAGGATGGCCAAATTACAACAGCTGGTAAATCGAGCCGCCCGACGTCGCTGTAACGACACCTCATCACTGTAAAATGTCTGTACTCTATTGCAATGGTTTTCGTGCATATGTTGTGATCCCTGCATTTTCAGGGAATGGTCGTGATGGTACTGTATGATTTGTGGAATTGATTTAAAGTAAAAGGTGTATAGTGTAAGTTAATGTACTTCGAGGGCCTAGTTTAGCAATTAAAGGGTCTTTCGGGGTACATAATTTCACCATCTCGCCAGGAGTGTTTACAGCTCTTGAGGCTGGAGGAGTTGCCCACTAACTTTGTCAATCGATACGGTCTGTGCAAGCCTGGGCGTATCGTAGGGGCATGTAAGTTATTGGGGCAAATCCTCCAAAATAATGAAAGAACTCGGATAAGGACATGGACATTTAAAAAAAAAGACTTGCTGGCTGCAAAGGGAAAAAAAACCCCAATCCACAAAGGAAGAACCAGTTTTGAACCTGTCTGTGGGCCTGGGCATTACACCACTATGCGAATGGTGTGAGCAGGAAAGACTGAGACGGAGATAACGAAATTATCTTGGAAACACAAAGGAAGGAACCGAGCCTCAGCAGACGGGGTGAAATAGCCCAACAGCAAAACAATCACCATCGTGGATGACCCATCCATCGGGACAATGGGAGCCCATCTAGGCAATGGGATAACGATCAGGCTGAGGGATCATGACATCAACAAACCCCTTATCATTGGAAGCCTATTGTTCATGCCAGATCGAAACTGGGAATCATCAAAAGACCCTTTTGTCCAGAGGACCACCTGGGGGGGTTTCAAGGGACAAACTCAGGTATAAAAAGCAGGAGTCAAGCCAGAACTCGCTCTCTCTTTCTGCACTGCTGGACGGCTCATGACCCTGCATCAATCTAGCTGTAAGTACCCCAGTGACCTGGTGAAGTTCCCAAAATAGAATAGAGGTTGAGAGAAGAAGGAGAAAGGGGGGTGTACTTGCAAGTAAAATTGTGTAAAGTAAGTTTTACGACGCGCCCGATAGTTTTCCTTCCATAGTCTTAGTTTAAAGCATAAGTTTAGCCACGTATTATGTAGTATTGGTGAGATTCGATTTCTCATTGTTTAATAAAGCCTGTAAATTCTAGACTTGCTTTGAGTCCATCTTGGTTTCTGTTTTCTCTCATCAGCACACTCTGGTCAAGTCAACCTTTTATCATACCCCACCATAATTCCGAGGTCTAGAACCCAAGGGAATCCCTTTTGTTGTATTCTCTCTCTTGGGAACCGCTCAAGTGGAGTGGTGGCCATTTGACCCTCCGACAAGGGAGAGAATAACTCGGGCAGTTGGGCCCGAAGTGGAGTAAAGGGAAACCAAACCCCTACACATACCATTCGCTTTCACCACTGCCTGCTGCACCTGCATGCCTACTTTCAATGACTGGTGTACCATGACACCCAGGTCTTGTTGCAACTCCCCTTTTCCTAATCGGCCACCATTCAGATAATAGTCTACTTTCCTGTTTTTGCCACCAAAGTGGATAACCTCACATTTATCCACATTATACTGCATCTGCCATGCATTTTCCCACTCACCCAGCCTAACCAAGTCACCTTGCAGCCTCCTAGCATCCTCCTCACAGCTAACACTGCCCCCCAGCTTCATGTCATCCGCAAACTTGGAGATGTTGCATTCAATTCCCTCGTCCAAATCATTAATATATATTGTAAATGGCTGGGGTCCCTGCACTGAGCCTTGTGGTACCCCACTTGTCACTGCATGCCATTGTGAAAAGGACCCGTTTACTCCTACTCTTTGCTTCCTGTCTGCAAGCCAGTTCTCTATCCACATCACTACTGAACCCCCAATACCGTGTGCTTTAAGTTTGTATACTAATCTTTTATATGGGACATTGTCAAAAGCCTTCTGAAAGTCCAGATATAACACATCCACAGGTTATCCCTTATCCACTCTACTAGTTACTTCCTCGAAAAATTCTATAAGATTCGTCAGACATAATTTACCTTTCATAAATCCATGCTGACTTTGTCCAATGATTTCACCACTTTCCAAATGTGCTGCTATCCCACCTTCAAGATGGCGGCGCTGGCTTAACAGCTGCGGCCCACCTGCAGTCTGTCTGTTTTTTTTCTTTCTTTTTGTTCCTTTGACATGTTTTAGTTAATTTTGTTTTATTAAGTTGTGTATGTGTGTGGGTGGGGTGGGAGAAACATGTTTTGGTCTCTTCCTTCAGGGGATGCAACTTTTTTTCTGTCGTATTCCCCGTCCCCGTCTCCATCTGCGCCGAAGCCTAATGGCGGAGCTGTGGCGGCGGCAGCGGCAGCGGAGACCCAACTCGGCCCCGGAGCTGTGGCGGCGGCAGCGGCAGCAGAGACCCGATTCGGCCCAGGAGCTGTGGCAGCGGCAGCGGCAGCGGCAGCGGCAGCGGCAGCGGCAGCGGCAGCGGCAGCGGCAGCGGCAGCGGAGACTCGACTCGGCCCCGGAGCTGTGACGGCGGCAGCGGCAGCGGCAGCGGAGACCCGACTTGGCCCCGAAACCGTGGCGGCGGCAGCGATCACCCGCGGAGTTTGAACTGGCCCATTCGCATAGCACGGTTGAGCCGCGGGACTTACCATCACCCGGTGGGGTCACAACATCTGGAGCCTGGATCGCCTCGACGCAGAGGGAGAACAAAGAAGGAAGAGACAGAGATTTTAAAATTTTCACGTCCATCACAGTGAGGAGGTGTTTGGTGAACTCACTGTGGTGGATGTTAAATTTGTGTTGATTGTGTGTTTTTGTCATTTTTTATTATATGTATGACTGCAGGGAAACGAAATTTTGTTCAGACCGAAAAGTCTGAATGACAAATAAATTCAATTCAATTCAATTCAATTAATAACTGACTAGCAGTTTCCCCACTACCGATGTTATACTAACTAGTCTGTAATTCCCCATTTTCTCTCTCCCTCCCTTTTTAAGTGGGGTTACATGAGCTACCCTCCAACCCTCAGGAACTACTCCAGAATCTAAAGAGTTAAAAAAAATTATCCCTAATGCATCCACTATTTCTGGGGCTACTTCCTTAAGTACTCTGGGATGCAGCCTATCTGGCCCTGGGGATTTATTTTCTATGATTCTATGTTTCTATAATATAAACATAGGAGAACATTCAGACTGACTCTTGTTCTACAAGATTATGATGCACATCATAGGTAGAAACATCCAAAATGCTTGTTCTGCAGAAATATAACCTTCTCATATAACCATATATGGCTAACTCTTCCTCTATCAGAAGAACCTGTCACTCATCTGTCAATCTTCTGATGCTGTCCATCTTAAGGATCTGTCAATCTTATGAAACAAGATGCTGTACTAACCTTATAGATAACGTATTGCTGAATCGTTGAATAAAGGGGTATATATACATGTACTGAAATCATTGTCCCTTTGTGTGTGACCTCTCCGTATGGTCTGTTATCACAGCCTATACTCCTCACAGTTCACACTGCCACCCAGCTTTGTGTCATCTGCAAATTTACTAATGTTACTTTGAATCCCTTCATCCAAATCATTGATGTATATTGTAAATAGCTGCGGTCCCAGCACCGAGCCTTGCGGTACCCCACTAGTCACTGCCTGCCATTCTGAAAGGGACCCGTTAATCCCTACAACTAATAGCCTTTAGGTAAAGGTTTCAGCTTCTGTCTTGGATTAACGGGTAAAAGTGGATGGTTCATAGACAACATGACTCTTCCCCAAAATACTTACATTTCTGAGCTATTAAAACATTTTGACTCAGATTCAATCATAATTAAGGTGTAATGAGTTTATTCTAACCCAAGCATCATGCCGCAGTGTTGTTATGATGACTGTCCAAGATTAAGTATATAGTGTCATAGATTAATACAGTGTGCAAACAGGCCCATGATTTTGTAATGGAAAATATAAATCAATAATCTGTATTAATCAATCAATCAATCAATCAATCAATCAATCAATCAATCAATCAATCAATCAATCAATCAATCAATCAATCAATCAAAGACTTTATTATTAAAAAATACACCAACATCTGCAAGTTTGAACGAAATTTCATTGCATCTGGCTCACTGTGCAACATAAAATAACAAAAGGATAAAATAGATAAACAGGTAAAATAGATAAAAAGATAAAATAGATAATAGTTGCAGCACATTATATGGAATTCAAGAGTGATGGCTCGGGGGAAGAATCTGTTGCAAAACCTGGCCATTCTGCTCCCTATACTGCGATACCTTTTGCCCGAGGGCAGCAGAGTGAACAGTCCATGATGGAGATGTCTGGGGTCTTTTATAATGCTGTTGCCTTGGACAAGCAACGTTTGCACGCAATGTCCCGGATTGATGGAAGAGAAGTCATGATGATTTTTTTCAGCCATCCTCACCACTCTCTGGCCAGACTTCCAGTCGGAGGCTTTGCAGTCCCCAAACCAGACAGAGATGCAGCTGGTCAAAATGCTCTCTATGGTGCCCCTGTAGAAAGTGGTGAGGACGGGATGGGGGAGGTGTGCTCTTCTCATCCGGCGCAGAAGGTGCAAACGCTGCTGCGCTTTCTTAACTAGTGATGCAATGTTTTGTGACCAGGTCAGACTGTTCGTGATCTGCACCCCCAGGAACTTAGTGCTACTGACCAACTCCAATCCCTCTCGCTCCCCCATCTTGCAGAGACTGAATGAGGCACTCAACACTTCCTGGTTTTATAGTCCCTCCGGAAGGGGAGTGGCCTTCAGGAGAGAGAATCTCAACATTTTTTATACACAAATAACTCTGTTATTTTTTATTGATGGGAAAAATCCTCTTGTCCTGCGCAGCGGAGGGGGACTCCGAGTAAGATGGCCAAAAATCACAGCCGTAAGTGACAGCATTTTTTCTAAAATCAATATACAGAACAACAGGAAGTGGTCAAGATCAGACTTTTAATAATATAGATGGCGGAAAAAATATATAATCTCAATGTTAATCATTCATCAATCAGATGAGGTTGTGTTTTGCAAAATATGTTTTTATGTTTAACGTTCACCAGCAGATACAATGAATGAATTTTCCCTCACATGTAAACCGATTTCAAAATCACTTGGGAAGATACTTAAAGCTTACTGTCTCATTACATACAGAATCTTGTTGCCAATTTTGCATGCTAGATTTAAATTCTAGAATTCAATCATTAATGGGAAGTCTATTAGCCTGAATCAACAGGTACACTTTGATAGAAATTTTCATTTCCTTTTGCGTTTTGTAAGTTCTTGGAGCGCCAAATTGAGTGCGTTTGGAATTGCAACAATTTGAAATATTTTTACAAATCCTTGTGACGTCGGTGTTATGTTATAATGGTGTTATTGTGGCGTCATGCTCTGCTAGCAGTCGCAAATGTTTTAGCTCCGCTGAAAAAAATCGCGATTTTTCGCGTTAAAATCGGGTCTGGAGGTCGGGACCGTTTAAAAAAACTTACCGGAGCCCCGGGTCGCTGTGCTGATGATGTCATCAGTAAGCGCCATGAATTTAATGGAGGGAAAGGCATTTTAAATGAAAAACACGTCTCCAGGTCAGAGCCCACAGAGGAGAGTTACAAAACACCTGCTGAAGACTCAGAAACCTCAAGAAACTGCAGAACTGACCTCTGGAGTGGTCTCTGGAATGGCTACACGATCCAAGACTGAGATGGCCACAAAAGAGAAAACCGAAATGGAGGAGATAATGAAATCGGTAAGAGATTTGAAAAATGACATTGAAGCTGGAAACTTAAACTTGATGAAAAACATGCAAACCATTAATGCCGGTAATCAAAAAATTCTTGAGGGCATTGGCACTCTGCAAAAAAGAGTTGAGGATGTGCACGAAGAACTAACGGGGAGAATTAATAAGGTGGAGGAAGAGTCCACAAAGAAGTTTGAGGCTGTGCATAAAACTGTTTCTGCAAATGTAACTGCGGTGAAAGATATGGAAGTTGTTGTGGAACACATGGCCGGAGATATGCAGGTGATGAAGTTAGAATTAGACAGCCTCAAGAGCCAACTGACAAAAGTCTCTGATAAATGTGTTGACCTCGAAGCTCGCTCAAGACGCCAAAATATACGAATACGTGGAGTAACAGAGGGAGCTGAGGGGGACAATGCCTGTGAGTTCACTGCCAATCTAATCAAACACGTACTCAAGCTACCTGAGGCACCTGTAACTGAAGTAGCACCTCGACTACCCATATTTAAACCAAGATCACAAGGAGACCAAGCCTATCCACGACAGATCATAGTCAAACTTTGGGATATCTCAACAGTGGAAGAGCTGATGAAAAAAATTAAACACGGAGAGAAGATGATGTACAGAAATGATTCTATCAAACTCCTACGGGACTACCCTTACGAGATTGTGCAAAAGAGAAGAAAGTTCTCACAGACAAGAGAAGCTCTTTACGGTGTCAAGGATGTCATATGCGGAGTGTATTATCCAGCCAGGATGCGTATTACTTTCAAGGAAGTTTCAAAAACATTCACTAATTCGGTAGCATCTCTTAAATATGCTCAAGAAATCGTGGCAGAACTCACAGCGTAGGAACAGAAGATTAATCACGGCACCAGGACGTTATGAACAAACTAATTTGCTTATTCCCCCAACGAGAACATTAGAAGAAAAGGGAAATAACACCAATCTTTAAAAATTATTAAACGCAACAGCTTTTCCACGAGATGTGTCTAGACATTATTATCTCCCCTCGGATATTGTGGAATCCAACTCAAGGACACTTTGTGTTCAAACGAGGAAAGACTGATAAACATGGGAGTGACGATCTGCTGATCTGAAAATGGAAAACATTACAAGGACAAGTGGCGTTTCACGATCTTACATAGTTTCACAAAATATAGAGAATTAATAATAATTAATAACTAACAATACTAATATAGAAATAGTAATGGAAACTGACGAGGTATATAATGGTAAAAATTGTAAAAATGGGTTGCCTGCTATATAACGCAGGCAACACTGTAATCTCTTATGTTTCGCAGCCCGAGTGGGGAGGGGAGGAGACTCAGGCACCTGGCATAATTCCAGGAGCCTGACTCTGGTTAACCCTTTCAGCGAACAGCTCACTATTAACAAAGCTAAAACCAATTATAAATAGTTAATAGATAAAGAGTGAGGAATATATGTAATTGAATATATGATTAGATTTGATAAGTCGGAATGAAACATATATATATACTGCAACTGGGTGAAATAGAACTAATTTGGAAATGGTACCGACCCCCTAGGTTTAGGGTAATAAAGGCAGCGGGGCTAACCTCATAACATCTACACCGGAAGCTGTATTGATGTCGAATCCTACAGACGAGTGGGACACTCACTACAGTGTCGAATACTCAGACACTAAATTTACTTGTTCTATTTTTTTTTTTTATCACAGTATGTCACATCTATGTGTTTTTTTTTCAAGGAAAATCGCAGAAGGGAGCTACCAAAGAAGTCTATAATATAAACGCCCCCCAAATAACCAGAGTCCTGAGGTATGGATGCACCGCAATAAATAAGGTCATTAAAATTGGTAAAAATGCATGACGACAATCAAAAGAAAATGGGAGGAATCACGTTGGAATATAAGGGGTATTAATGAACCTATTAAAAGGGGCAAGATACTAGCTCAGTTGAAATCATACAACACGGACATTTTGTTTCTACAAGAAACGCATCTTAAACATCAAGATCAGACGAGACTGAGGGCGAACTGGATAGGCCAAACATTTCACTCTTCATTCACTTCCAAATCTAAAGGCACTGCAATCATTATTCGTAAAGGAATACCATTTAAATCAAAGAATATTATATCAGATAATGAAGGGAGATACCTTATAGTAACAGGAGAGATCAATACTACGCCAATTACGCTGGTAAACATTTATGCGCCCATTTTGATAATCCTCAATTTTTCAATAACATTTTGAATATAATTGCAGAATTTAATTATCAAAATGTTATAATTGGAGGAGACTTCAACTGTGTTTTAGACCCTTATCTACATAAATCGATGCAAAAATAAAGAGGTAATATGAAATCTAAAACCAGTGAACTCTTACATACATATATAAAAAACACAAATATAGCAGACGTTTGGAGGATTGCAAACCCGACGGGAAGGGATTATTCGTTTTATTCAACGGTACACAAAACATACTCACGTATAGACTATTTCCTAGTGGATACAAAATTAATTCCGCATACTATGAACCCTAAAAACCACATCAATGCGATCTCAAACCACTCTCCGTTAACTTTTGTTTTAAAATTAGAAGGAATGTCTATGAATAAATCGTTCTGGAGGTTTAACTCGCAAATTTTAAAAGACCCACAAGGGAGTATATATCTAAAAAAACAGATGGACCTATTTTTTTAGATAAATGATACACCAGATATATCCCCCACACTATTATGGGAATCCTTCAAAGCATTTATTAGAGGAGTCATTATTTCATTTCAAGCTTTTCAAAATAAAAAGAATAAGAATGAACAAAGACATTTAGATGAACAAATAAAACAATTAGATACAGATAATGCTAAAGATCCAACTATGGATAAACATAATAAAATTCTACTATTGAAATTCAAGCTAAACAAATTATTGTCAGAGAAAGTTATAACACTATTTCAAATTACAAAACAAGAACATTTCGAATTCGGGGACAAACCCCACAAACTTCTAGCACGCCAATTGAAAAAAACGGGAAAAAGAGAATGCAATACTAAAGATTAAATCAGATAGAGGGGAATTATTAACACTACCCAAGGATATCAATAAAAGATTTGCTCAATTTTACCAGAATCTATACACATCTAAAACGTCAATAGACAATAATAAAGTTTCAGAATTTCTGGATAATTGTAACCTCCCTCAATTAGAATTGAGGGAACAAGAGGAACTGGGAGCACAAATTACTTCTAAGGAGATAGAAGACACAATAAACACACTTAAGAACGGAAAAACACCAGGACCAGACGGATTCAGTAATGAATTCTATAAATCCTTTTACGACATAGTTACTCCACGCTACAGAAAATGTATACATATGCTTTTAAAGAGCAAAGCTTACCTGAAACATTAGCAGAATCAACGATCACATTAATACTTAAAAAAGATAAAAATATAGAAGAACCAGGATCATATAGAGCTATTGCTCTGTTAAATACGGATCAAAAAATAATAGCGAAAACACTAGCCAGAAGACTAAGCAGGTATGTTAGTAGATTAATAAATGAGGATCAAACAGGATTTATACCTAAGAGACACTCATTCAATAATTTGAGACGCTTGCTTAACATAATGCACTCACATAAATCTCATGACCAAGAGTTATCTATCATTTCACTGGATGCAGAAAAAGCGTTTGATCAAGTAGTATGGGATTATATGATTAAAGTATTGCATGGATAAAATTATTATATAACAAACCCACGGCTAGAATACTAACTAATAATATACTATCCACGAAATTTGAATTATCAAGGGGCAATAGACAAGGATGTTCACTATCACCGCTGTTATTTGCTTTGGTAATTGAACCCCTTGCTGAAAAAATAAGAACACACCCGGTTATTTATGGTTATAATACAAAACACTCAAATAACATAATATCTTTATATGCCGATGATGTACTATTGTACATCACAAAACCACAAATTAGTATACCAAACATATTAAATTTAATTGAGGACTTTGGATCCTTCTCAGGATATAGAATAAACTGGAACAAAAGTGAAATTATGTCGATAAAACCAAAAGACTCAACACACCTCCGGAAATTCCCCTTTAAAATAGCCACAGAAAAATTCAAATATTTGGGAATTGAAATTACTAGAAACTACCATGATATGTTTAAAGCCAATTATAATCCCTTACTTAAGAAACTAAATAATTTGATTAAATTCTGGAAAACACTTCCAATGTCCCTAATAGGCAGAATAAACGCTATAAAATGATATTTTTACCACAAATCCTATACCTATTTCAATCAATACCTATATATCTCCCAAAAAAGTTTTTCAAAAAATTGGACTCAGACATTACAAATTTTATATGGGATTATAAATCCCATAGAATACAAAGAGCACACCTTAATAAACGAAAAGAGTTGGGTGGTCTAGCGCTCCCTAACTTTATGTATTATAATTGGGCAGTAAATATTAAAAATATGATTCACCTGCTGGACAATTCTGCCCAGCAGGTGGACTGGATTGTAATGGAAAGAGAGGACTGCTCTCCGTGTAATATAGGAGCGACTCTCCTCTCACCAATACATCTGAATAACATAAATTATATTAAAAATCCAATTATACATAGCACAATTAGAACATGGAAACAAATAAAACAGAATCTAAAATTAAGAAACCTATCTCTTTTAATACCAATAGTTAATAATCCATCGTTTAAACCATCATTTATAGACAAATCATTTCTACAATGGGAAAGAATGGGAATCAAAATGCTTGGAGATCTGTATGAATTGGGAAAATTACTATCATTTCAACAACGACAACTGAAATATAATTTGAAAAATAATCAATATTTTAAATATCTTCAAATTCGTGATTATCTGAAAAAATACACAAAAGACTATCATAATATGCCTACAGACTTACTGGATGAAGCAATGAAGACAAAGGCGGAATCAGCTAATCTAATATCGTACTTATATAACATCATCTTAAACATAGAAATACCCACAACAGGTGGAATTAGAAGAGACTGGGAACAAGAATTAGCTATAAAAATTTCAAAAGAGAGCTGGGATAATCACTTACTACAGGTGCATAAATGTTCGATCAACGTACGACATTCTCTCATCCAATTCAAAACATTACATAGACTATATTATTCAAAAACTAAAATAAATAAACTCTTCCCTAATGTCTCACCCATCTGTGATAAATGTCTGTGTCAAGAAGCTACCATAGCGCATTCTTTTGTTTTTTGTACAAAAATACAAAAATTCTGGAATGAAATATTTGACATCTTTACAAAATTAATTAAAATAAAACTGGTACCAAAACCAGAATGGATTATTTTTGGAATGTCGGAAGGTAACCCTGAAACGTGTTTCAGAAGAATTTACTCAATTACGGGCTAATAATGGGAAAAAAGCTCATACTTAAATTCTGGAAAAATGCGCCTACACCAACAATAAAAATGTGGATATCAAATATGTTTGAAACACTACATCTGGAAGAGATGAGATTCCTCTTAGCAGGCAAAGCAGACAACTTCCAAAAGACGTGGTCTACGTTTTTGGAACTATTACAAGCATAAGGTGCAATAGTAATTTTAAAAATAAATAAATAAATAATTAAATAAATAAAAGGTACCAGGATCTGGCAACGGGGGGTAAAAAAACCCCCCCCAACAAAAACAGACTTGGTTGGTAGTCCCCTTTCTGCGGAGTTTAATGTTATAATAGAGCGATTGTTTCTCCTTTCTTTTTCCTTCTTTTCTAGGGTCTACTTTCTTTCTTTACTTCCTTCTCTAACTTCTTTTCTAAGGGGCTTTCTTTTCTCAACACTCTCCTGCACATTCACGACTCTTGCGCACTTTCTTTACTTTCCTTACTTCTATCTTTTTCTTAAAGCTCAAAAAATGAAGCGGTACAAAAAATGTATTAAGACATATGTGTTGTGTAGTATTGTGTTGTGTAGTAATTTAAAACTTTTTTTTTTTTATAAATAAATAAATAAATAAATAAATAAATAGATAAATAGATGAAAAGAAATGTTAAAGATTTGGTGGAAACATTATAAGAGGCTCAAGTAATGGCCCTTTATGCAATTCTGACATTCAGTTTCATTTTTAGAAAAACATCCAATGTGGTTTATTAGGTCTCATAACAGTGATAATAGTTTTCATTATCGACATGGGGGCATTTTTATTGTACATATCATTCACATTGTACTATTGTTCCTTGCACCATAGTTCTTTGTACAAGACAGTTGAAAATACCCCTTCCAGACCCGCTTAACTATCTGACTAAATACTCGTAATGATCTGAGGGAAGTGTTGGATTATTGGGAACAAGGTAAAGACCAGATGTTGAGAGAAATTCTATAATTGGTTCATAGAATGTTGCATTATCTTGGTCATGAGGATTATAGCTACAGTTACAGAGGATTACAGCCTTTGTTGCCTGTTCCTACTGCCCCTTGGGGAAAGTGGTAGTGACAGTACTAATCACATATTGAAACTTCTATGCTGATCTGTTGGAAATCTCAGGCTATTGACACATTATTAATAGTTTTCTAAGATTTCTCAGTTTACTGGAGAGAATCCTGGGGGAAATTGTTATCTTTGTCTGGATTTATTTGTTTGGCAGTTGTTGAGTACTGGATTCAATTGAGTTAATTTGGAAGTTGTGCATCATCCGGAAGTGAATTACACCTTGCAATTGAATCGAGATATTCAGTTGATTTTCAGATGATGTGCTGTGTGATAATCCAGTCACTGTAAATTAACAGGGCTTGTAATTATATACTGTAATACTACAATAGACAGATAATTCCAGATGAAAAAAGATAGTGAGGGAATACAACAACTCACTTCAACAAGATGCTTTATTTATGAAATATGTAGCAACAAGCCTGTAGCATTCAAAGTAATGTGGCCAAACTAATGAGGTACAAATCAACAAGGTAAATTTGGGTCTTCAGGGGCTTTCATTCCCCTTATTGCACTGATCGCATGTCCACCAACATGAAGTCGTATCGACGAAGAATACAATGGCTCTGGTCTCCGTGTAGAACATAGTGGGCAGTTAGGGAGTGGTGCCATAAATTATGACCACTGTGAGTAATGTCCTCAGACAGTTGCATTGACGTTCTTTTGAGTTTATACCAATCCAATCCTTGATTTCGAAATTGCACTCTGCAATATGCAGTGGCAGAAATCACCTTGCCCCAGAAGTGCAACCACTTTTCAGTTGGTGTATGCATGCTCACGCTCTCTCTCTCTCTCCCTCCCTCTCTCTTCTGCTCCCACTCTAACTACTCCCGCATCTCCTCCACCTCTCTACCCCTCCCTTCTCTCATTCTCCCCCCTCTCTCACCCTCCTCCCCATGCCCCCGGTCTCCCTCTCCCCCACTCTCCTTCTCCCCCCTTTCGCTCTCTCTCCCCACATCCTCTCTCTCTCCATCTCTCTCCACACACGCGCACGCACACAAGCATGCAGAGTGCCAATGCCCTCAAGAATTTTTTGATTACCGGCATTAATGGTTTGCATGTTTTTCATCAAGTTTAAGTTTCCAGCTTCAATGTCATTTTTCAAATCTCTTACCGATTTCTTTATCTCCTCCATTTCGGTTTTCTCTTTTGTGGCCATCTCAGTCTTGGATCGTGTAGCCATTCCAGAGACCACTCACTCCAGAGGTCAGTTCTGCAGTTTCTTGAGGTTTCTGAGTCTTCAGCAGGTGTTTTGTAACTCTCCTCTGTGGGCTCTGACCTGGAGACGTGTTTTTCATTTAAAATGCCTTTCCCTCCATTAAATTCATGGCGCTTACTGATGACATCATCAGCACAGCGACCCGGGGCTCCGGTAAGTTTTTTTAAACGGTCCCGACCTCCAGACCCGATTTTAACGCGAAAAATCGCAATTTTTTCCAGCGGAGCTAAAACATTTGCGACTGCTAGCAGAGCATGACGCCACAATAACACCATTATAACATAACACCGACGTCACAAGGATTTGTAAAAATATTTCAAATTGTTGCAATTCCAAACGCACTCAATTTGGCGCTCCAAGAACTTAAAAAACGCAAAAGGAAATGAAAATTTCTATCAAAGTGTACCTGTTGATTCAGGCTAATAGACTTCCCATTAATGATTGAATTCTAGAATTTAAATCTAGCATGCAAAATTGGCAACAAGATTCTGTATGTAATGAGACAGTAAGCTTTAAGTATCTTCCCAAGTGATTTTGAAATCGGTTTACATGTGAGGGAAAATTCATTCATTGTATCTGCTGGTGAACGTTAAACATAAAAACATAGTTTGCAAAACACAACCTCATCTGATTGATGAATGATTAACATTGAGATTATATATTTTTTCCGCCATCTATATTATTAAAAGTCTGATCTTGACCACTTCCTGTTGTTCTGTATATTGATTTTAGAAAAAATGCTGTCACTTACGGCTGTGATTTTTGGCCATCTTACTCGGAGTCCCCCACCGCTGCGCAGGACAAGAGGATTTTTCCCATTAATGAAAAATAACAGAGTTATTTGTGTATAAAAAATGTTGAGATTCTCTCTCCTGAAGGCCACTCCCCTTCCGGAGGGACTATAAAACCCGGAAGTGTTGAGTGCCTCATTCAGTCTCTGCAAGATGGGGGAGCGAGAGGGATTGGAGTTGGTCAGTAGCACTAAGTTCCTGGGGGTGCAGATCACGAACAGTCTGACCTGGTCACAAAACATTGCATCACTAGTTAAGAAAGTGCAGCAGCGTTTGCACCTTCTGCGCCGGATGAGAAGAGCACACCTCCCCCATCCCTTCCCCCCTCTTTCTCCCGCACTCCCCCTCATTCTCTGCCCACTCCCCTCTCTCTTTGCCCCCTCCCCCTCTCTCTCCCTCCCACCCCCTCTCTCCCTATCTCTCTGCCTCCACTCTCCCCTCTCCCCTCTCCCTTCTGATCCTCTCTCTCCCACCCTCCCTATCTCACCCCTCCTGATCGCGCTCTCCCCCTCCCTTCTCTTCCCCTCCCTTTTCTGCCCCTCCCCCTCTCTCACCCTCCCTCCCTCTCCCTCTTTCTCCCACTCCCCCTCTCTCTCCCACTTCCCTCTCCCCCTCCTCTCTCTCACTCTCTTTCCTCCCCTCTCCCATCTCTCCCTCCGCCTCTCTCCATCCCTCTCTCTCCCCCACTCCTCCCCTACTCCCCCTCTCCTCCCTCTCTTGCCCCCTCTCTCTCACCCCCTCTCTCTTTTCCTCCCTCTCTCCCAGCCTCTGTCTCTCCCGTCCCCCCGTCTCTCCGCCTTCCCCATCGCTCTCTCCACCTCTCTCTCCACCTCTCTCACCACCAGGCCCCAGGTAGTCAAGATGGGGGGAAATACATCAAAGTCCCTCACCCTGAGCACAGGATCCCCCCAGGGTTGTGTCCTTAGCCCCCTACTGTACTCCCTGTACACACATGACCGTGTGGTCAGGTTCAGCTGACCACACATATGTGTTTTTTTAATATATAATTTATGATGTTTTTATAAGTGACTAGACCAAGTGCAGACCCGTTGGGTCTGTTTCCCCAACGGCGTTTGCGGGGGGGGGGGGGGGGGGGGGGGTGAGAAGAGGGGAGGGAGGGGAGAGGAGGAGGAGGAAATGAGATAGATTTGGGAGGGAAAGGAGAGCGGGGTAGGGGGTGAGAGATGGGGAGAGAGATGTGGGGGAGGGGGATGGGAAGGGAGGGGAGGAGGGCGGGATGGGGAGAGGGGTGGGGGGAGAGAGGGGAAAGAGTGGGGAGGGAGAGTGGAGCGGAAGGGGGGGAGAAGTGGAAGGGTGGGGAGGGAGGAGGAGTGGGGTAGCGGGAGTGATGGAAGAGGGACAGAGGGATAGGGGGAAGGGGGTGGGGGATTGAGGGAAGGGGGTGGGGTAGAGAGGGAACGGGGGTGGGGGAGAGAGGGATGGGAGAGGGGTGAGGAGAGGGGGAGGAGAGAGTGGGAGAGAAGTGGAAGAGTGGGGAGGGAGGGAGGGGTAGAGGGGTAGCGGGAGTGGTAGAAGAGGGACGGGGAGTGGGGGAAGATGGACAGAGGGGTAGGGGAAGGGGTGGGGGAGAGAGGGGAAGGGAGTGGAAGAAAGAGGGGTGGGGGAAGGAGAGGCGTCGGGTAAGGGGATAGAAGTGGAAGAGTGGGGAGAAAGGGGTAGGGTGAGTGGTGAAAGAAGGACAGAGGGGTAGGGGTAAGGGGGTGGTGGTAGAGAGGGAAGGGGGGTGGGGGAGAGAGGGATGGGTGGGAGAGGGAGAGGGGTGATGAGATGGAAACATAGAAATTAAATGCAGGAGTAGGCCATTCGGCCCTTCTAGCCTGCACCACCATTCAATATGATCATGGCTGATCATCCAACTCAGTATCCTGTACCTGCCTTCTCTCCATACCCCCTGATCCCTTTAGCAACAAGGGCCACATCTAACTCCCTCTTAAATATAGCCAATGAACTGACCTCAACTACCTTCTGTGGCAGAGATTTCCAAGAGATTCACCACTCTCTGTGTGAAAAATGTTTTTCTCATCTCTGTCCTAAAGGATTTCCCCCTTATCCTTAAACTGTGACCCATTGTTCTGGTCTTCCCCAACATCCGGAACAATCTTCCTGCATCTAGCCTGTCCAACCCCTTAAGAATTTTATACGTTTCTATAAGATACCCCCTCAATCTTCTAAAATCTAGCGAGTACAAGGCGAGTCTATCCAGTCTTTCTTCATATGAAAATCCTGACATTCCAGAAATCAGTCTGGTGAACCTTCTCTGTACTCCCTCTATGGCAACAATGTATTTGAGCATTGCGCATTGTGACATCACACGATGGAACGTTCACCATTGGCTGGGGCTCCTGCAAAGGCATATGTAAATGGATCCATTCCGATTGGACATCTGTGAGCATCGGGCATTGTGACATCACACAATGGAACGTTCACCAGGGGCTGGGGCTGGTGCTGCTTCTATGGGTGAGAAGCCAGTTTATTTTTGAAATATTGTGGGGGGGGGGGGGGGGTGAAGGATTTGATTAAAAACGTGTACTTAAACACGACGAAATGTAATGAGGTGCGGATACTTAGAAAGAAAAGTGAAATCTCTACCGAAATGGAAAAGATGTCGGCGATTCTGCGTCTGGTATCGGAGTTGCAGTGAATCAAAGGAAGAAATGCAGCCGGTAGCCGTCCATGTAAATGGATCCATTCCGATTGGACATCTGCGAGCATTGGGCATTGCGATTGGACATCTGCGAGCATTGGGCATTGTGACATCACACGATGGGAACGAATCAAAAGGCAGAAAGGCAGCCGGACGGCAGCCGGACGGATGGGACGAGAGTTTTATATATTAACTAGACCAAGTGCAGACCGGTTGGGTCTGTTTCCCCAATGGCGTTTGCGGGGGGGGGGGGGGGGGTGGGAAGAGGGGAGGGGGGGGAGAGGGAAACGGGATAGATTTGGGAGGGAAAGGAGAGCGGGGTAGGGGGTGAGAGATGGGGGGAGAGATGTGGGGGAGGGGGGATGGGGAAGATGGGGAGGAGGGAGGGAGGGGGAGAGGGGTGAGGGAGAGAGGGTAAAGAGTGGGGAGGGAGTGTGCAGGGGAAGGAGGAGAGAAGTGGGCAGGGAGGAGGAGAGGGGTAGCGGGAGTGATGGAAGAGGAACAGAGGGATAGGGGGAAGGGGGTGGGGGGAGAGGGAAGGGGGTAGGGTAGAGAGGGAAGAGTGGTGGGGGAGAGAGGGATGGGAGAGGGAGAGGGGTGAGGAGAGGGGGAGGAGTGAAGGGGGAGGTGGTGATGTGGGGAGGGAGGGAGGGGTAGAGGGGTAGCGGGAGTGGTGGAAGAGAGATGGGAGTGGTGGAAGAGGGACAGAGGGGTAGGGGAAGGGGTGTGGGAGAGAGGGGAAGAGAGAGGGGTGGGGGTGGGAGAGGCGTGGGGTAAGGGGATAGAAGTGGGGAGGGAGGGGTAGGGGGAGTGGTGAAAGAGGGACAGGTAGGGTGAAGGGGGTGGTGGTAGAGAGGGAAGGGGGGTGGGGGATAGAGGGATGGGTGGGAGAGGGAGAGGGGTGTGGAGAGGGAAACGTAGAAGCATAGAAATTAAGTGCAGGAGTAGGCCATTCGGCCTTTCGAGCCTGCACCACCATTCAATATGATCATGGCTGATCATCCAACTCAGTATCCTGTACCTGCCTTCTCTCCATACCCCCTGATCCCTTTAGTCACAAGGGCCACATCTAACTCCCTCTTAAATATAGCCAATGAACTGGCCTCAACTACCTTCTGCAGCAGAGAGTTCCAGAGACTCACCACTATCTGTTTGAAAAATGTATTCCTCATCTCAGCACTAAATGACAATAAATTGAATTGTATTGAATTGTATTGTATTGTGAAGGATTTCCCCTTTATCCTTAAACTGTGACCCGCTTGTCCTGGACTTCCCCAACATCGGGAACAATCTTCCTGCATCAGACAAATGCAATTCAGGACTTTTCTCTTCACAAGCAAAGTCAGAATGACGGTTAGTGAAGAATTCGAATATTCGCTGAGCGTTCAGATGCTGCGCGCGCCTCCTGCACCAAAGGGGGGGGGGGGGGGGTGCGTGTGTCGTCACACACAAAGATCCTGTTGCGGAGAGCTCCGCTATAAGATCTTTGGTCACATACTAAGCACGCGCCTCCACAAACAGATGAGCGTCTTCTTGAATGGAGAGCGCGTGGCCGCCTCCACAAACAGTCACACACACTGAGGACCCGCCCCCACAAAAAATATTTTGTGAGGATGGCGAGGAGGAGGGTGGAGAGGGAGAGGGGGAGGGGGGGGAGAAGAGGATGGGGGAGAGAGGTGAAGGGGGGGGGGGGGAGGGGTTGGAGCGGGCGTGCATGAGTCGAGAGAAGAGAAAAGGGCAGAGAGAGAGAGAGAGGCTGGTACAACAACAAAAAATCTGGATAAACTCAGCGGGTGCAGCAGCATCTATGGACCGAAGGAAAAGGGCAACGTTTTTGGCCGAAACCCTTCTTCCGGGTTTCGGTGAAAAACGTTGACCATTCAATTCGCTCCATAGGTGCTGCCGCACCCGCTGAGTTTATCCAGCTTTTTTTATGTCTACCTTCGATTTTCCAGCATCTGTAGTTCCTTCTTAAAGACAGGGACTGTGCATGGTAAGGGAATGAGGAGGGAGAGGGGGAAGAGTGTGGAGGGAGGGGGAGACTGGGATGGGAGGGGGAGTAGGGTGGGGGAAGAGAGGGGAAAGAGTGTGGGGGGGAGGGGGGGAGAGGTGGAAGAGTAGGGAGGGAGGGAGGGAGGGAGGGGTAGAGGGGTAGCAGGAGTGTTGGACAGAGGGACAGGGGGAGTGGTGGAAGAGGGACAGAGGGGTAGGCGAAGGGGTGGGGGAGAGAGGGGAAGGGAGGGGGAGACAGGGGTGGAGGAGGGAGAGGGGTGGGGTAAGGGGAGAGAAGTGGGTATGGGAGGGGTAGGGGGAGTGGTGGAAGAGGGACAGAGGGGAAGGGGCGGGGAGAGAGGGAAGGGGGTGGGGTGGAGAGGGAAGGGGTGGGGGAGAGATGGATGGAAGAGGGGTGAGGAGAGGGAGAGGGGGAGGAGAGAAAGGGGAGAGAAGTGGTAGAGTGCGGAGGGAGGGATGGGTAGCGGGAGTGGTGGAAGAGGGACGGGGGAGTGGAGGAAGAGGGACAGAGGGGTAGGGGAAGGGGTGGGACAGGGAAGGGAATAGAGAGGGGTGAGGGAGGGAGAGGGGTGGGGTAAGGAGAGAGAAGTGGCAGAGTGGGGACGGAGGGGTAGAGGGACTGGTGGAAGAGGGACTGAGGGGTAGGGGAAGGGGGCGGGGGAGAGAGGGAAGGGGGTGGGGTGGAGCGGGAAGGGGGGTGGGGGAGAGATTGATGGGTGGGAGAGGGAGAGGGGTGACGAGAGGGAAACATAGAAACATAGAAATTAAGTGCAGGAGTAGGCTATTTGTCCCTTCGAGCCTGCACCACCATTCAATATGATCATGGCTGATCATCCAAGTCAGTATCATGTACCTGCCTTCTCTCCATACCCCCTGATCCTTTTAGCCACAGGGGCCACATCTAACTCCCTCTTAAATACAGCCAATGAACAGGCCTCAACTACCTTCTGTGCCAGTGAATTCCAGAGATTCACCACTCTCTGTGTGAAAAATGTTTTTCTCATCTCGGTCGAAAAAGATTTACCCCTTATCCTTAAACTGTGACCCCTTGTTCTGGACGTCCCCAACATCTGGAACAATCTTCCTGCATCTAGCCTGTCCAACCCCTTAAGAATTTTCTATAAGATACCCCCTCAATCTTCTAAAATCTTGCGAGTACAAACCGAGTCTGGGACTGATTCTATGGGTGAGATGCCAGTTTTTTTTTAAATATTTGGTGGGGGGGGGGAGGATTTGATTAAAAATGTGTACATAAACACGACAAAATGTAATCAGGAGTTTCTATAAAATCCCCCCCCTCAATCTTCTAAAATCTAGCGAGTACAAGCCGAGTCTATCCAGCCTTTATTCATATGAAAGTCCTGACATCCCAGGAATCAGTCTGGTGAACCTTCTCTGTACTCCCTCTATGGCAACAATGTATTTGAGCATTGGGCATTGTGACATCACACGATGGAACGTTCACCATTGGCTGGGGCTCCTGCAAAGGCATATGTAAATGGATCCATTCCGATTGGACATATGTGAGAATTGGGCATTGTGACATCACACGATGGAACGTTCACCAGGGGCTGGGGCTGGTGCTGCTTCTATGGGTGAGAAGCCAGTTTATTTTTGAAATATTGGGGGGAGGGGGGGTGAAGGATTTGATTAAAAACGTGTACTTAAACACGACGAAATGTAATGAGGAGCAGATACTTAGAAAGAAAAGTGAAATCACTACCGAAATGGAAAAGATGTCGGCGATTCTACGTCTGGTTTCGGAGTTGCAGTGAATCAAAGGAAGAAATGCAGTCGGAAGCCGTCTATGTAAATGGATCCATTCCGATTGGACATCTGCGAGCATTTGGCATTGCAATTGGACATCTGCGAGCATTGGGCATTGTGACATCACACGATGGAAACGAATCAAAAGGCAGAAAGCAGCCGGACGGCAGCCGGACGGACGGGACGAGAGTTTTACATATTAACGAGAACTTACCAGTTTGAAGTTTGATCTGTATTTTATGAGGAGTTACGATGAGGGATTACGTGAAGAACCCGCTCAGTGCGCAGGCGCGGCATACTTCCAAGCAGCGGTGTGGAATCACAGATAGACACAGGTATTTGAAGTAAACATAGTAAAGACAAGGAGACATCAGTTTATTAGTTTGATCCATATGAGGGTGGGAGCGGAGGGCACGTAATCCCTCATCGTAACTCCTCATAAAATACAGATCAAACTTCAAACTGGTAAGTTCTCGTTTAATCTTACTATTTTATTTCGGAGTCACGTGAGTGACTACGTGAAGACTTCAAAGCTCTGTGATTTCAAACCGTGTAACGGTTTATTTCAGTCACTGCCGAAGTTCTTGAGGGAGGAAGTGTTATCGTAATCAACCAATGAATCTGTTTTTCCAAGAAACAAAAGGTATTTATTAACAATAACAAAAATTAAATTGCACCCCCCGGGCTTAAATTAAATATTTGCAGCTTGTAATATTGTGTCTGCAAATAAGTCAGGCTGCATCAACGGCTTATTATAAAAAGTTCTGAATGTCGTTTCCCTCGACCATCCTGCTGTATTGAGAATATGGTCAACCGGTACGTCCATTCTCTCGGCCGCTGATGTAGATGCTGCCCTAGTAGAATGAGATTTGAATGTATTAGTGTCTATTCCGGCAGCCTTCAGTACCTGTTTGAGCCATCGTGAAATGGTTTGGCTCGTTATCCGGTCATGAGGATTCTTGTGGCTGACCCATAAGGCTTTTTCACTCCCTCTGATATTGTGGGTTGTGTCTATGTATTGTTGTAGATGGGTCACGACACACAACCGTGGCTCTGGTGGGTAGGCCCGGAATACCACCAGTGGATTAGCTGTTCCTGGCCTGCTTTGTTTCACCAGACCCTGAATGATGAACGTGATCGGGTCTGGGGTGATCACCATGTTGTCCAATCTTAACTTATGTAGTGACTGGACCCTCTGAGCGGATACGAGTGCCATCAACATGAGCGTCTTTAATGTAGATTGCTCGAGGCTGAGGGATCTGGCTGGTGGCCATTCCCTGAGGTATGTCAGTACCACACTGATATCCCAAATATGGGTATACCTGGGTTTAGGGGGCTTGATATTATAAATGCCCTTCATCAGTTTTACCACCAGTGGATGGGATCCCATTGCCTGCTGTCCTGCTGGTTTGAGATAAGCAGAAAGGGCACTCCGCGCTGTGTTGATGGCACTGTAACTGATCCCTTTATCATGGTGTAGATGGGCCAGGAACTCCAGTACGTTGGTGGCTGTGGTAGTTGCATATGTTGTCCCTGTTTCCTGGCAGTACTTCTCCCATTTTCTTATGCTGGTTAAATACTGCCTCCTGGTGGATGCTCGCAGGGATGCCGACATGGTGGTGATGGTTCGTTCGGACAATCCCAGTCCCAGGTAAGGTCTATTCAAAACCTGCAACCCAGGAGTTTAAATTTTTCATGGCATGGGTGGCTTATGCCTGATACTGGGTGAGTTAATAACCCTGGGTCACTGGGGAAGACCATAGGTGACTCAACCACCATGTCGTGTAGAAATGGGAACCATGGCTGTGTAGGCCAGTCGGGCACCATCAAAATTCCAGAAGCAGAGTCCATCTGTATTTTGCGAAGTACCCGACCGATGAGGCAGAAGGGAGGGAAAGCATAGAAGAAGAAATTTCCCCAATCTAGCGTGAAGGCATCTACCGCTGCTGCCTCTGGGTGTGGTTCCAAAGCGACATACATAGGTCACTGGTGATTTAGTCTTGATGCAAATAAATCGACATCTGGCGTTCCATATTGCTTAATAACTTTAGCAAATACTTTAGGGTTTAACATCCATTCGATGTTATCATTAAATTAGCGTGACCTGGTGTCTGCCACTATGTTTAGCTTACCTGGTAGATAAGTAGCTGATAGCCAAATATGTCTTTCGACACACCATTGCCAAATCACGTTGACCAATTTGTCGCATGATAATGATTTTATGCCGCCCATATGGTTAATATAAGCCACCACCGTAGTATTATCAATTTGTAACCGAACATGCAAGTGCTGCATATTAGATACATATGCTTTTAAACCATAAAAGGCGCCCAACATCTCTAGATAGTTGATGCCCAGTGTAAGTAGTAATGATGACTCTGGGTTAGTCCATCTACCACCTGTGCTGGATATGGAGTTAGTTGCTCCCCAGCCTTGAGCACTGGCATCTGTTTGAATAACTAAAGTAGGGTTAGTGATGATGATAGAGCTGAAACTATGCCAAACATTGTCAGCCCACCACTGTAGCTCTGATATTGCTTCAGTGGGTAATTTCATGACCCGATCGTAATGACCTGAATGTCGTTTTAGTGCCTGTACCTTTGCTCTTTGTAAATTTTGATAGTGCAAAGGTCCGAATTGTGTAGCCGGAAATGCTGCTACCATTTTTCCAATCACTCTTGCTACTTGTCGAATAGTTGGTCGTTTGTTGACCATTAAAGTGTTGCATGATTGTGCTAATGCAACCATTTTCCCCTTTGGCAAGGTAACAGTCATATGGACTGAGTTAATTGTGAAGCCCAGGTAGTCCATGATAGTAGATGGCTTCAACTTAGATTTATCTGGATGTAGGACGAACCCCAGAGTTTCGAGGAGCTGTTTTGTAGCTGATACTGCTGCCACAGCCAATTCCTTCGTTTTCCCTACTATCAGAATATCATCCAGATATGCCATGACAATATGTTTTTGTTTCCTTAATATTCCCATGACTATTTTCAAGATTTTGGTGAATAATCTTGGGGCTGAAGTTAGATCATTGGGCAATGCTTTGTACTGCCACTGCTGCCCCAACCAGATAAATTTTAGGTATCTGCAATGATCCTTGTGTATGGGTATTAGATAGTAAGCATCTTTAAGATCAATGCTTGCCATGAAGTATCCTTTGGAAATCAGTTGTTTGGCTAACAAATGTCTCCATTTTGAAATGTAAATACTTAACAAACTTATTTAGTGATGTTAAGTCAATGATGATGCGACATCCACCATCTTTTTTAGTTTTGGTGAATATATTTGATACAAATTCCAAAGGTTCATGTTTGGTCTTTTCGATGACCCCCTTTGTGATAAGCCTCACCAGTTCAGCCTGTCCCTCACGTTTGTCTTTGTCGGAGGGAGAAAATACCCTTTGGGGCCAATGTTGAACTGGCGGCGATTTTTCTGATATAAACTGAATTTTGTATCCACTAATGCTGTTGAGTATATACTTGTCACTCGTGACAGTACCCCATGCTTTTTTAAACAAGTGTAATCGCCCCCCTTATTCTCTATATGCTGGCAGGAACCAGACCTACCTACCTCCATGGTTATTGGCGTCTCCTCTGTTTCTTCTTGTAGGCTCTGTTTGCCTGACGTGCTGGCGATGTTGGGGGGGGTGGCGCATTTTCCATGGGGTCCGCTCTGGGCCCTGATCTAAAAAAGACCTTTGGGGGTAGTAATATGCGGTCCCCGAGCTTTCACCAGTCCCATATTGAGGACGTCGACTGGTGGATGCCGTGGGGGTGCTGCCGCTTGGGTATTGTTGGCCTTGGTTTGCTCGTCCTGGGGTCTGCCCTCATGAGGCCGAAAGTTTTCACTGCCTCCTCTATGTCCCTCAGTTTCTTGTTGGGGTCTTTCCCAAATAGTAGCGCGTCTGCTTCTTAAGCTGGGGCTTTGCACAACCCCGCAAATTTGGGATTGAGGGCGGGTCTTATGATATCCCGTCGGAGATTATTGATCTCAAATTGTGTGTTGCACATCAGTGCCAGCACATTCTGCTGGCAGGGATCCATCTCCGTGCTTTCCACGGAACGAACAAAGGCTGTGATGGCTGAGGTCAGGAGCCTTAGGATCCGCTGTAGCTTTAATTCTTGGTTTCGAATATGTGACCCCACGTGCCCCCAGATCTGGCTGTTCACACTCTTCACTTTGAGGGCCTCACAGTTCTCTGGTGCTGTATAGAGTTCTAGCGCCTCAGTAAGCACCTTCTCCTGCAAGGGTTTGTTTGAGAGGTGATTGATGCTGGCCGCCATCTTTGGTTCCAGCAGTCTTCCTGCACGTGGGGTTGCTACATAGCGGTCCACCACACCCAGCAGCTCTTCCTGCTCCTGCACCCCTTGCATACTCCCGAACTCGTCCGCCAGCCCCTGTTCCAGACCAGCCCAGCCCTGGTCACCAATGCTAGCCTCCAGTAATGAGGGAGCAGAGGGCAGTGCACAAGACACTGTGGAGGAGGTGCCTGACCTTCCTCCGCGAGAACGCTCTTTCTGCGTATCCCGCTGGAGCATCTGCTCCAGGAGTTGTTGAACACAGCTCAGGCGGCTGTCTCTCCTCCGTTTGGGTGGAGACATTTCCCCATCCGAATCGGAAATGACCGGTCGATTAGTTTTCTTGGTGGATTTTCTCCCTGTCCGCTGTTCAGGCATTAGCGGGACTGGGCTTGGCTCGGTCTCGGGGATAGTGGAGCGCTCTACGAGCGGTCCTGCCGCCTGTTGCTGCAAGATTGAATGCTCCTCCGGTGGTGTAGAGCGGGGGGCAGTTCTCTTCGAGAGTCTTTTTCTGAGTGTACTCATTTCTGCAAGATACTCCACAAACTCTTCTCTTCCGTTAGATTTTCCACTACTTCAGTATACTTACCTAACGGTCCCATTCTTAACTGCAGCCGGAGAGCCTAACTCCAGCTGCCGCCGCTGTTGCACTGCTGGCGTAACGCCGCGCCTGCGCACTGAGCGGGTTCTTCACGTAGTCACTCACGTGACTCCGAAGTAAAATTCCAGAAACTCACCACTATCTGTGTGAAAAATGTTTTCCTCATCTCAGTACTAAAGGATTTCCCCTTTATCCTTAAACTGTGACCCGCTTGTCCTGGACTTCCCCAACATCGGGAACAATCTTCCTGCATCAGACAAATGCAATTCAGGACTTTTCTCTTCACAAGCAAAGTTAGAATGACGGTTAGTGAAGAATTCGAATAATCGCTGAGCTTTCAGATGCTGCGCGCTCCTCCTGCACCAAAGGGCGGGGGGGGGGGGGAGCGTGTGTCATCACACACAAAGATCTTGTAGCGGAGAGCTCCGCTATAAGATCTTTGGTCACATACTAAGCACGCGCCTCCACAAACAGATGAGCGTCTTCTTGAATGGAGAGCGCGTGGCCGCCTCCACAAACAGTCACACACACTGAGGACCCGCCCCCACAAAAAATATTTTGTGAGGAAGGGGAGGAGGAGGAGGTTGGAGAGGGAGAGGGGGAGGGGGGGGTGGGGGTGGAGAAGAGGGGGAGGAGAGGATGGGGGAGAGATGTGAAGGGGGGGGGGAGGGGTTGGAGCGGGCGTGCATGAATCGAGAGAAGAGAAAAGGGCAGAGAGAGAGAGAGGCTGGTACAACAACAAAAAAGCTGGATAAACTCAGCGGGTGCAGCAGCATCTATGGACCGAAGGAAAAGGGCAACGTTTTTGGCCGAAACCCTTCTTCCGGGTTTCGGCCAAAACCCTTCTTCCGGGTTTCGGCCAAAAACGTTGACCATTCAATTCGCTGCATAGATGCTGCCGCATCCGCTGAGTTTATCCAGCTTTTTTATGTCTACCTTCGATTTTCCAGCATCTGTAGTTCCTTCTTAAAGACAGGGACTGTGCATGGTAAGGGAATGAGGAGGGAGAGGGGGAAGAGTGTGGAGGGAGGAGGAGAGTGGGATGGGAGGGGGAGAGGGGTGGGGGAGAGAGGGGAAAGAGTGTTGGGGGGGGGAGCGGGGGAGTGAAGTGGAAGAGTGGGGAGGGAGGGAGGGAGGGGGAGAGGGGTAGCAGGAGTGTTGGAAGAGGGACAGGGGGAGTGGTGGAAGAGGGACAGAGGGGCAGGGGAAGGGGTGGGAGAGAGAGGGGAAGGGAGGGGGAGACAGGGGTGGAGGATGGAGAGGGGTGGGGTAAGGGGAGAGAAGTGGGAGAGGGAGGGGTAGGGGAGTGGTGGAAGAGGGACAGAGGGGAAGGGGGCGGGGGAGAGAGGGAAGGGGGTGGGGTAGAGAGGGAAGGGGTGGGGGAGAGAGGGATGGGAGAGGGGTGAGGAGAGGGAGAGGGGGAGGAGAGAAGTGGAAGAGTGGGGAGGGAGGGAGGGAGGGGTAGCGGGAGTGGTGGAAAAGGGACGGGGGAGGGGTGGAAGAGGGACAGAGGGGTAGGGGAAGGGGTAGAACAGGGAGGGGAAGAGAGAGGGGTGAGGGAGGGAGAGGGGTGAGGTAAGGGGAGAGAAGTGGAAGAGTGGGGAGGGAGGGGTAGAGGGAGTGGTGGAAGAGGGACAGAGGGGTAGGGGAAGGATGCGGCAGCATCTATGCAGCGAATTGAATGGTCAACTCAGTATCCTGTACCTGCCTTCTCTCCATACCCCCTGATCCCTTTAGCCACAAGGGCCACATCTAACTCCCTCTTAAATATAGCCAATGAACTGGCCTCAACTACCTTCTGTGGCAGAGAGTTCCAGAGACTCACCACTATCTGTGTGAAAAATGTTTTCCTTATCTCAGTACTAAAGGATTTCCCCTTTATCCTTAAGCTGTGACCCGCTTGTCCTGGACTTCCCCAACATCGGGAACAATCTTCCTGCTTCTAGGCTGTCCAACCCTTTAAGAATTTTGTAAGTTTCTATAAGATACCCCTCAATCTTATAAAATCTAGCGAGTACAAAGCGAGTGTGGGGCTGATTCTATGGGTGAGATGCCAGTTTTTTTTTAAATATTTGGTGGGGAGGGGGAGGGGGGGGGGGGGGGAAGGATTTGATTAAAAATGTGTACATAAACACGACGAAATGTAATCAGGAGTTTCTATATGATCCCCCCCCCCCCAATCTTCTAAAATCTAGCGAGTACAAGCCAAGTCTATCCAGTCTTTCTTCATATGAAAGTCCTGTCATCCCAGGAATCAGTCTGGTGAACCTTCTCTGTACTCCCTCTATGGCAACAATGTCTTTGAGCATTGGGCATTGTGACATCACACAATGGATCGTTCACCAGGGGCTGGGGCTGGGGCTGATTCCATGGGTGAGAAGCCAGTATTTTTTTTAAATATTCGGAGGGGGGGGGGGGGGGGGGGCTGCAGCATCACACTCACATTAACCACCCCACAAACACACAGGTGGGGGGAGGGGGGTGAGAAGAGGGGAGGGAGGGGAGAGGAGGAGGAGGAAACAGGACAGATTTGGGAGAGAAAGGAGAGCGGGGTAGGGGCTGAGAGAGGGAGGTTGGGAGAGAGATGTGGGGGAGGGGGGGATGGGGAGGGAGGGGAAGAGGGAGGGAGGGGGAGAGGGATGGGGAGAGTGAGGGGAAAGAGTGGGGAGGGAGAGTGGAGGGGGTGGGGGGAGAGAAGTGGGAGAGTGGGGAGGGAGGCGGAGAGGGGTAGGGGGACATCACACGATGGAACGTTCACCATTGGCTCGGGCTCCTGCAAAGGCATATGTAAATGATCGATTCCGATTGGACATCTGTGAGCATTGGGCATTGTGACATCACACGATGGAACGTTCACCAGGGGCTGGGGCTGGTGCTGCTTCTATGGGTGAGAAGCCAGTTTATTTTTGAAATATTGGGGTGGGGAGGGGGGGGAAGGATTTGATTAAAAACGTGTACTTAAACACGACGAAATGTAATGAGGAGCGGATACTTAGAAAGAAAAGTGAAATCTCTACCGAAATGGAAAAGATGTCGGCGATTCTGCGTCTGGTTTCGGAGTTGCAGTGAATCAAAGGAAGAAATGCAGCCGGAAGCCGTTCATGTAAATGGGTCCATTCCGATTGGACATCTGCGAGCATTGGGCATTGTGATTGGACATCTGCGAACATTGGGCATTGTGACATCACACGATGGAACATTCACCAGGGGCTGGGGCTGGTGCTGCTTCTATGGGTGAGAAGCCGGTTTATTTTTGAAATATTGGGGGGGGGGGGGGGAAGGATTTGATTAAAAACGTGTACTTAAACACGACGAAATGTAATGAGGAGCGGATACTTAGAAAGAAAAGTGAAATCTCTACCAAAATGGATAAGATGTCGACGATTCTGCGTCTGGTTTCGGAGTTGCAGTGAATCAAAGGAAGAAATGCAGCCGGAAGCTGTACATGTAAATGGATCCATTCCGATTGGACATCTGCGAGCATTGAGCATTGTGATTGGACATCTGCGAGCATTGGGCATTGTGACATCACACGATGGGAACGAATCAAAAGGCAGAAAGGCAGCCGGACGGCAGCCGGACGGCAGCCGGACGGATGGGACGAGAGTTTTATATATTAACTAGACCAAGTGCAGACCGGTTAGGTCTGTTTCCCCAAACTGTGACTCGCTTGTCCTGGACTTCCCGAACATCGGGAATAATCTTCCTGCATCAGACAAATGTAAATCAGGACTTTTCTCTTCACAAGCAAAGTCAGATTGACGGTTAGTAAAGAATTCGAATAATCGCTGAGCGTTCAGATGCTGCGCGCGCCTCCTGCACCAAAGGGAGGGGGGGGGGGAGAGCGTGTGTCGTCACACACAAAGATCTTGTAGCGGAGAGCTCCGCTATAAGATCTTTGGTCACATACTAAGCACGCGCCTCCACAAACAGATGATCGTCTTCTTGAATGGAGAGCGCGTGGCCGCCTCCACAAACAGTCACACACACTGAGGACCCGCCAGCAAAAAAAATATTTTGTGAAGAAGCGGAGGAGGAGGATCGAGAGGGAGAGGGGGAGGGGGGCGGTGGGGGTGGAGAAGAGGGGGAGGAGAGGATGGGGGAGAGAGGTGAAGGGGCGGGGGAAGGGGTTGGAGCGGGCGTGCATGAGTCGAGAGAAGAGAAAAGGGCAGAGAGAGAGAGAGGCTGGTACAACAACAAAAAAGCTGGATAAACTCAGCGGGTGCAGCAGCATCTATGGATCGAAGAAAAAGGGCAACGTTTTTGGCCGAAACCCTTCTTCCGGGTTTCTGCCAAAAACTTTGACCATTCAATTCGCTCCATAGATGGAGCATCCGCTGAGTTTATCCAGCTTTTTTTATGTCTACCTTCATATTTCCAGCATCTGTAGTTCCTTCTTAAAGACAGAGACTGTGCACGGTAAGGGAATGAGGAGGGAGAGGGGGAAGAGTGCGGAGGGAGGGGGAGAGTGGGATGGGAGGGGGAGAGGGGTGGGGGGTGAGAAGGGAAAGAGTGTTGGGGGGGAGTGGGGGAGAGAAGTGGAAGAGTGGGGATGGAGGGAGGGAGGGGGAGAGGGGTAGCAGGAGTGTTGGAAGAGGGACAGGGGGAGTGGTGGAAGAGGGACAGAGGGGTAGGGGAAGGGGTGGGGGGGAGAGGGGAAGGGAGGGGTGACAGGGGTGGAGGAGGGAGAGGGGTGGGGTAAGGGGAGAGAAGTGGGAGAGGGGGGTAGGGGGAGAGGTGGAAGAGGGACAGAGGGGAAGGCGGCGGGGGAGAGAGGGAAGGGGGTGGGGCAGAGAGGGAAGGGGTGGGACGAGAGGGATGGAAGAGCGGTGAGGAGAGGGAGAGGGGGAGGAGAGAAGGGGGAGAGAAGTGGCTGAGTGGGGAGGGAGGGAGTGGTAGCGGGAGTGGTGGAAGGGGGACGGGGGAGTGGTGGAAGTCGGGTAGGGGAAGGGTGGGACAGGGAGGAGAAGAGAGAGGGGTGAGGGAGGGAGAGGGGTGGGTAAGGGGAGAGAAGTGGTAGAATGGGGAGGGAGGGGTAGAGGGAGTGGTGGAAGAGGGACAGAGCGGTAGGGGAAGGGGGCGGGGGGAGAGAGGGAAGGGGGTGGGGTATAGAGGGAAGGGGGGTGGGTTAGAGAGGGAAGGGGGGTGGGGGAGAGAGTGATGGGTGGGAGAGTGAGAGGGGTGAGAGGAGGGAAACATAGAAATGAAGTGCAGGAGTAGGCCATTCGGCCCTTCGAGCCTGCACCACCATTCAATATGATTATGGCTGATCATCCAACTCAGTATCCTGTACCCGCCTTCTCTCCATACACCCTGATCCCTTTAGCCACAGGGGCCACATCTAACTCCCTCTTAAATACAGCCAATGAACAGGCCTCAACTCCCTTCTGTGCCAGTGAATTCCAGAGATTCACCACTCTCTGTGCGAAAAATGTTTTTCTCATCTCGGTCCTAAAAGATTTCCCCCTTATCCTTAAACTGTGACCCCTTGTTCTGGACTTCCCCAACATCTGGAACAATCTTCCTGCATCTAGCCTGTCCAACCCCTTAAGAATTTTGTAAGTTTCTATAAGATACCACCCCCAAACTTCTAAAATCTTGCGAGTACAAGCCGAGTCTATCCAGTCTTTTTTCATATGAAAATCCTGACATCCCAGGAATCAGTCTGGTGAACCTTCTCTGTACTCCCTCTATGGCAACAATGTATTTGAGCATTGGGCATTGTGACATCACACGATGGAACGTTCACCAGGGGCTGGGGCTCCTGCAAAGGCATATGTAAATGGATCCATTCCGATTGGACATATGTGAACATCGGGCATTGTGACATCACACAATGGAACGTTCACCAGGGGCTGGGGCTGGTGCTGCTTCTATGGGTGAGAAGCCAGTTTATTTTTGAAATATTGGGGGGGGGGGAAGTAGTTGATTAAAAACGTGTACTTAAACATGACGAAATGTAATGAGGAGCAGATACTTAGAAAGAAAAGTGAAATCTCTACCGAAATGGAAAAGATGTCGGCGATTCTGCGTCTGGTTTCGGAGTTGAAGTGAATCAAAGGAAGAAATGCAGTCGGAAGCCGTACATGTAAATGGATCCATTCCGATTGGACATCTGCGAGCATTGGGCATTGTGATTGGACATCTGCGAGCATTGGGCATTGTGACATCACACGATGGGAACGAATCAAAAGGCAGAAAGGCAGCCGGACGGCAGCCGGACGGATGGGACGAGAGTTTTATATATTAACTAGACCAAGTGCAGACCCGTTGGGTCTGTTTCCCCAACGGCGTTTGCGGGGGGGTGAGAAGAGGGGAGGGAGGGGAGATGAGGAGGAGGAAACGGGCTAGATTTTGGAGGGAAAGGAGAGCGGGGTAGGGGGTGAGAGATGGGGAGAGAGATGTGGGGGAGGGGGGATGGGGAAGATGGGGAGGAGGGAGGGAGGGAGGGGGAGAGGGGTGGAGGAGAGAGGGGAAAGAGTGGGGAGGGAGAGTGGATGGGAAGGGGGAGAGAAGTGGAAGAGTGGGGAGGGAGGAGGAGAGGGGTAGGGGGAGTGATGGAAGAGGGACAGAGAGATAGGTGTAAGGGGGTGGGGGAGAGGGAATGGGGTGGGGTAGAGAGGGAAGGGGGGTGGGGGAGAGGGGGATGGGAGAGGGAGAGGGGTGAGGAGAGGGAGAGGGGGAGGAGAGAAGGGGGAGAGAAGTGGAAGAGTGGGGAGGGAGGGAGGCGTAGAGGGGTAGCGGGAGTGGTGGAAGAGAGACGGGGGAGTGGTGGAAGAGGGACAGAGGGGTAGGGGAAGGGGTGGGGGAGAGAGGGGAAGGGAGGGGAAGGGAGGGGAAGAGAGAGGGGTGGGGTTGGGAGAGGCGTGGGGTAAGGGGATAGAAGTGGAAGAGTGGGGAGGGAGGGGTAGGGGGAGTGGTGAAAGAGGGACAGAGGGGTAGGGTGAAGGGGATGGTGGTAGAGAGGGAAGGGGGGTGCGGGAGAGAGGGATGGGTGGGAGAGGGAGAGGGGTGATGAGAGGGAAACATAGAAGCATAGAAATTAAGTGCAGGAGTAAGCCATTCGGCCCTTCGAGCCTGCACCACCATTCAATATGATCATGGCTGATCATCCAACTCAGTATCCTATATCTGCCTTCTCTCCATTCCCCCTGATTCCTTTAGTCACAAGGGCCACTTCTAACTCCCTCTTAAATATAGCCAATGAACTGGCCTCAACTACCTTCTGTGGCAGAGAGTTCCAGAGACTCACCACTATCTGTGTGAAAAATGTTTTCCTCATCTCAGTACTAAAGGATTTCCCCTTTATCCTTAAACTGTGACCCGCTTGTCCTGGACTTCCCCAACATCGGGAACAATCTTCCTGCATCAGACAAATGTAATTCAGGACTTTTCTCTTCACAAGCTAAGTCAGAATGACGGTTAGTGAAGAATTCGAATAATCGCTGAGCGTTCAGATGCTGCGCGCACCTCCTGCACCAAAGGGGGGGGGGGGGGGAGAGCGTGTGTCGTCACACACAAAGATCTTGTAGCGGAGAGCTCCGCTATAAGATCTTTGGTCACATACTAAGCACGCACCTCCACAAACAGATGAGCGTCTTCTTGAATGGAGAGCGCGTGGCCGCCTCCACAAACAGTCACACACACTGAGGACCCGCCCCCACAAAAAATATTTTGTGTGGAAGGGGAGGAGGAGGGTGGAGAGGGAGAGGGGGAGGGGGGGAGAAGAGGGGGAGGAGAGGATGGAGGAGAGAGGTGAAGGGGGGGGGGGGTGGGGCGGGTTGGAGCGGGCGTGCATGAGTCGAGAGAAGAGAAAAGGGCAGAGAGATAGAGAGGCTGGTACAACAACAAAAAAGCTGGATAAACTCAGCGGGTGCAGCAGCATCTATGGACCGAAGGAAAAGGGCAACGTTTTTGGCCGAAACCCTTCTTCCGGGTTTCGGCCAAAAGCGTTGACCATTCAATTCGCTCCATAGATGCTGCCGCACCCGCTGAGTTTATCCAGCTTTTTTTATGACTACCTTCGATTTTCCAGCATCTGTAGTTCCTTCTTAAAGACAGAGACTGTGCACGGTAAGGGAATGAGGAGGGAGAGGGGGAAGGGTTTGGAGGGAGGGGGAGAGTGGGATGGGAGGGGGAGAGGGTTGGGGGTAGAGAGGGGAAAGAGTGTTGGGGGGGAAGGGGGGGAGAGAAGTGGTAGAGTAGGGAGGGAGGGAGGGTGGGGGAGAGGTGTAGCAGGAGTGGTGGAAGAGGGACAGGGGGAGTGGTGGAAGAGGGACAGAGGGGTAGGGGAAGGGGTGGGGGAGAGAGGGGAAGGGAGGGGAAGACAGGGATGGAGGAGGGAGAGGGGTGGGGTAAGGGGAGAGAAGTGGGAGAGGGAGGGGTAGGTGGAGTGGTGGAAGAGGGACAGAGGGGAAGGGGGCGCGGAGAGAGGGAAGGGGGTGGGGTAGAGAGGGAAGGGGTGGAGAAGAGAGGGATGGAAGAGGGGTGAGGAGAGGGAGGGGGAGAGGAGAGAAGGGGGAGAGGTGGAGGAGTGGGGAGGGAATGAGGGGTAGAGGGTGGAAGAGGGAAGGAGGAGTGGTGGAAGAGGGACAGAGGGTGATGGGTGGGAGAGGGAGTGGGGTGGGGAGAGGGAAACATAGAAATTAAGTGCAGGAGTAGGCTATTTGTCTCTACGAGCCTGCACCACCATTCAATATGATCATGGCTGATCATCCAACTCAGTATCATGTACCTGCCTTCTCTCCATACCCCCTGATCCCTTTAGCCTCAGGGGTCACATCTAACTCCCTCTTAAATACAGCCAATGAACAGGCCTCAACTACCTTCTGTGCCAGTGAATTCCAGAGATTCACCACTCTCTGTGTGAAAAATGTTTTTCTCATCTCGGTCGTAAAAGATTTACCCCTTATCCTTAAACTGTGACCCCTTGTTCTGGACTTCCCCAACATCTGGAACAATCTTCCTGCATCTAGCCTGTCCAACCCCTTAAGAATGTTGTAAGTTTCTATAAGATACCCCCTCAATCTTCTAAAATCTTGCGAGTACAAACCGAGTCTGGGGCTGATTCTATGGGTGAGATGCCAGTTAAAAAATATATATTTGTTGGGGGGGGGGGGGAGGATTTGATTAAAAATGTGTACATAAACACGACGAAATGTAATCAGGAGTTTCTATAAGATCCACCCCAATCTTCTAAAATCTAGCGAGTACAAGCCGAGTCTATCCAGTCTTTATTCATATGAAAGTCCTGACATCCCAGAAATTAGTCTGGTGAACCTTCTCTGTACTCCCTCTATGGCAACAATGTCTTTGAGCATTGGGCATTGTGACACCACACGATGGAACGTTCACCATTGGCTCGGGCTCCTGCAAAGGCATATGTAAATGGATCCATTCCGATTGGACATCTGTGAGCATTGGGCATTGTGACATCACACAATGGAACGTTCACCAGGGGCTGGGGCTGGTGCTGCTTCTATGGGTGAGAAGCCAGTTTATTTTTGAAATATTGGGGGGGGGGGGGGGTGAAGGATTTGATTAAAAACGTGTACTTAAACACGACAAAATGTAATGAGGTGCGGATACTTAGAAAGAAATGTGAAATCTCTACCGAAATGGAAAATATGTCGTCGATTCTGCGTCTGGTTTCGGAGTTGCAGTGAATCAAAGGAAGAAATGGAGCGGCAGCCGCCCATGTAAATGGATGCATTCCGATTGGACATCTGCGAGCATTGGGCATTGTGATTGGACATCTGTGAGCATTGGGCATTGTGACATCAAACGATGGGAACGAATCAAAAGGAAGAAAGGCTGCTGGACGGACGGCAGGCGACAGGCACAGACTTTTATATATTAGATAGACTAGACCAAGTGCAGACCCGTTGGGTCTGTTTCCCCAACGGCATTTGCGGGGGAGGGGTGTGAGAAGAGGGGGGGGGGAGGGGAGAGGCGGAGGAGGAAACGGGATAGATTTGGGAGAGAGGAGAGTGGGGTAGGGGGTGAGAGAGGGGAATCGGGAGAGAGATGTGGGGGAGGGAGGGGGGATGGGGAGGGAGGGGTGGGAGGGGGAGAGGGGTGATGAGAGGGAAACATAGAAGCATAGACAATAGGTGCAGGAGTAGGCCATTTGGCCCTTCGAGCCTGCAGCACCATTCAATATGATCATGGCTGATCATCCAACTCAATATCCTGTACATGCCTTCTCTCCATACCCCCTGATCCCTTTAGTCACAAGGGCCACGTCTAACTGCCTCTTAAATATAGCCAATGAACTGGCCTCAACTACCTTCTGTGGCAGAGAGTTCCAGAGACTCGCCAGTCTCTGTGTGAAAAATGTTTTCCTCATCTTAGTACTAAAGGATTTCCCCTTTATCCTTAAACTGTGACCCGCTTGTCCTGGACTTCCCCAACCACGGGAACAATCTTCCTGCATCAGACAAATGTAATTCAGGTCTTTTCTCTTCACAAGCAAAGTCAGAATGACGGTTAGTGAAGAATTCGAATAATCGCTGAGCGTTCAGATGCTGCGCGCGCCTCCTGCACCAAAGGGGGGGGGGTGGGGGGGGGGAGAGCCTGTGTCGTCACACACAAAGATCTTGTAGCGGAGAGCTCCGCTATAAGATCTTTGGTCACACACTATGCACGCGCCCCCACATACAGATGAGTGTCTTCTTGAATGGAGAGTGCGTGACTGCCTCCACAAACAGTCACACACACTGTGGACCCGCCCTCACAAAATCTATTTTGTGTGGAAGGGGAGGAGGAGGGTGGAGAGGGAGAGGGGGAGGGGGGGGGGGGAGGAGAGGATGGAGAGAGATGTGAAGGGGGGGGGGGGGGTGGGGAGGTTGGAGCAGGCGTGCATTAGTCGAGAGAAGAGAGAAGGACAGAGAGAGAGAGAGGCTGGTACAACAACAAAAAACCTGGATAAACTCAGCCGGTGCAGCAGCATCTATGGACCGAAGGAAAAGGGCAACGTTTTTGGCCGAAACCTTTCTTCCGGGTTTCGCTCCATAGATGCTGCTGCACCCGCTGAGTTTATCCAGCTTTTTTTACGTCTACCTTCGATTTTCCAGCATCTGTAGTGCCTTCTTAAACACAGAGACTGTGCACGGTAAGGGAATGAGGAGGGAGAGGGGGAAGAGTGTGGAGGGAGGGGGGGTCTAAGCTATAACAGTAAATTAAACATTGTCACTAATGCCAGCGTGTTGTAGAGTAATCCCTGCTGATGTGCTGGAACACAAAGAAGGACCCCATGAATCAACTAACTCACTTCAGCAGGGACTTTGCTTTCTTGCACTTTAATCGACCTCGCAGCACTTTCTTCAGCTTTTTTTATGCTTTTCCCACTAAATACAATGAACCTGCTGCAAGTTTCCACGACATTTATTCCACAGATCAACACATCGGAATCTCCAGTAAAACAGGCATCTGTGAAGCTCCCTCAGCCATTTGTGTGCTAGCCTGAAACAAAGCGTGTGATTGGCCAATTGGCGGACAACTCAATGTTAAACGTGCTTTGATTGGACTAAAAAATTCCCGACATTTTTCCCGTTTTTCTGAGTTTCAGTGGTGACTTTTATAAATATTTTTACACAATATGTGAACATTTCATGTAGTTTGGTGACTTGGGTCACGAAACAGCAGAATAAAGCTCCTCAGCCCACAGCCTATTCTCTGTACTCCCTCTATGTCAACAATGTCTTTGAGCATTGGGCATTGTGACATCACACAATGGAACGTTCACCAGGGGCTGGGGCTGCTGCAAAGGCATATGTAAATGGTTCCATTCCGATTGGACATATGTGAGCATTGGGCATTGTGACATCACACAATGGAACGTTCACCAGGGGCTGGGGCTGGTGCTGCTTCTATGGGAGTGAAGCCAGTTTATTTTTGAAATAGTGTGGGGGGGGTGAAGGATTTGATTAAAATCGTGTACTTAAACACGACGAAATGTAATAAGGAGCGGATACTTAGACAAAAAAGTGAAATCTCTACCGAAATGGAAAAGATGTCAGCGATTCTGCGTATGGTTTCGGAGTTGCAGGGAATCAAAGGAAGAAAGGCGGTCGACAGCCGTCCATGTAACTCTCTCCATTCCGATTGGACATCTGCGAGCATTGGGCATTGTGACATCGCACGATGGAACGAATCAAAAGGAAGAAAGGCAGCCGGACGGCAGTCGGACGGATGGGGCGAGAGTTTTATATATTAACTAGACCAAGTCCAGACCCGTTGGGTCTGTTTCCCCAACGGCGTTTTGCAGGGGGGGGAGGGGGGGTGTGAAGAGGGGATGGAGGGGAGAGGAGGTGGAGGAAACGGGACAGATTTGGGAGAGAAAGGAGAGCGGGGTAGGGGGTGAGAGAGGGGGATGGGGAGAGAGATGTGGGGGAGGGGGAGGATGGGGTGGTAGGGGAGGAGGGAGGGAGGGGGAGAGTGGTGGGGGAGAGAGTGGAAAGAGTGGGGAGGGAGAGTGGAGGGGGAAGGGGGAGAGGTGGAAGAGTGGGGAGGGAGGTGGAGAGGGGTAGGGGGAGTGATGGAAGAGGGACAGAGGGGTAGGAGGAAGGGGGCGGGCGGAGAGAGGGAAGGGGGTGGCATAGAGAGGGAAGGGGGGTGGGGGAGAGAGGGATGGGTGAGAGAGGGAGAGGGATGAGGAGAGGGAAACATAGAACCATTGAAATTAAGTGCAGGAGTAGGCCATTCGGCCCTTCGAGCCTGCACCACCATTCAATATGATCGTGGCTGATCATTCAACTCAGTATCCTGTACCTGCCTTCTCTCCATACCCCCTGATCCCTTTAGCCACAAGGGCCACATCTAACTCCCTCTTAAATACAGCCAATGAACAGGCCTCAACTACCTTCTGTGCCAGTGAATTCCAGAGATTCACCACTCTCTGTGTGAAAAATGTTTTTCTCATCTCGGTCCTAAAAGATTTACCCCTTATCCTTAAACTGTGACCCCTTGTTCTGGACTTCCCCAACATCTGGAACAATCTTCCTGCTTCTAGCCTGTCCAACCCCTTAAGAATTTTGTACGTTTCTATAAGATACCCCCTCAATCTTCTAAATTCTAGCATGTACAAGCCGAGTCTATCCAGTCTTTCGTCATATGAAAGTCCTGACATCCCAGGAATCAGTCTGGTGAACCTTCTCTGTACTCCCTCTATGGCAACAATGTATTTGAACATTGGGCATTGTGACATCACACGATGGAACGTTCACCAGGGGCTGGGGCTGGTGCTGCTTCTATGGGTGAGAAACCAGTTTATTTTTGAAATATTGGGGGGTGGGGGGGGAGAAGTATTTGATTAAAAACGTGCACTTAAACACGACAAAATGTAATGAGGAGCGGATATTTAGAAAGAAAAGTGAAATCTCTACCGAAATGGAAAAGATGTCGGTGATTCTGCTTTCCCCCTTATCCGTAAACTTTGACCCCTTGTTCTGGTCTTCCCCAACATCCGGAAATTTTTTTTTTGCATCTAGCCCGTCCAACCCCTTAAGAATTTTATACGTTTCTATAAGATACCCCCTTAATCTTCTAAAATCTAGCGAGTACAAGGCGAGTCTATCCAGTCTTACCTCATATGAAAATCCTGACATCCCAGGAATCAGTCTGGTGAACCTTCTCTGTACTCCCTCTCCATGGCAACGATGCCTTTGAGCATTGGGCATTGGGACATCACACGATGGAACGTTCACCATTGGCAGGGGCTCCTGCATAGGCATATGTAAATGAATCCATTCCGATTGGACATATGTGAACATTGGGCATTGTGACATCACACGATGGAACGTTCAGCAGGGGCTGGGGCTGGTGCTGATTCTATGGGTGAGAAGCCAGTTTAGTTTTGATATATTGGGGGGGGGGGGGGAAGGATTTGATTGAAAACGTGTACTTAAACACGACGAAATGTAATGAGGTGCGGATACTTAGAAAGAAAAGTGAAATGGAAAAGATGTCGGCGATTCTGCGTCTGGTTTCTGAGTTGCAGGGAATCAAAGGAAGAAATGCGGCCGGAAGCCGTCCATGTAAATGGTTCCATTCGGTTTGGACGTCTGCGAGCATCGGTCATTGCGATTGGACATCTGCGAGCATTGGGCATTGTGACATCACACGGCGGGAACGAATCGAAAGGCAGAAAGGGAGCCGGACGCCAGCCGGACGGATGGGACGAGAGTTTTATATATTAATAGAAGATAGATAGATAGATAGATATGTATGACTGCTGCAATTTCGTTCAGACTTCGGTCTGAATGACAATAAAGGCATATCTATCTATCAAATACGGAGATGACCACAACCTTCGTAAACAAGTCATAAGACCTGCCATAAAATCCTACATTGCGGGGTTGTGCATACCCCAGCCACTGAGCCAGACCCACTGCTCTTTGGGGGGAAAAACCTCACAAAGCATATGAAGGATATGCACGAGGTTTACAAAACTTTCGGCTCATGAGGGCAGCGCCGGGACGAGTAACCAAAAACAGTAATTCCTATGCAGCAGCACCCTATCGCATCCATCAGTCAACATCTACCATATCGGACTGATGAAAGCTCGGGGTCCGCATCTATCACCGAAAGTCTTCTTCAGACCAGGGCCCAGAGCGGACCCCATGGAAAATGTGCCACCCCCCAACGTCACCGCCACGTCAGACGACGTGCAACACTCGTTGGACCGGCAGGAAACAGAAGAATACCCATAACCATGGAGGTAGGTGGGTCTGGTTCCTACCAGTATATAGAGTAATACTAACACATGGGAGTCTATCACGAGTGATCAGTATATACTCAATGGCATTAGTGAATACAATTCATACTAGAAAAATTGCCACCAGGTCAACATTCACCCCAGAGGGTATTTTTCCCCTCTCCGTTAAAGAACAAGAGGGACAAGCTGAACTTGTGAGAATATTACAAAGGGGTATCATGGGAAAACCTGAACCCTTGTATTTCGTATCAAATATATTCACTAAACCCAAAAAAGATGGTGGATGTCGCATCATCATTGACTTAACTTCACTAAATATGTTTGTCAAGTATATACATTTCAAAATGGAATCGGTTGTTACTGCCAAACAACTAAATTCCAAAGGATACTTCATGGCAAGCATTCATCTTAAAGATGTTTACTATTTAGTACCATTCACTAGGATCATCGCAGATACCTGAAATTTACCTGGATGGGGCAGCTATAGCAGTTTAAAGCGTTACCCAATGGGCTCACATCAGCCCAAGAGTGTCACCCAGACACTAAAACCAACTCTGGCAATATTCAGAAGACAAAAACATATTGTCATGGCATAGCTTGATGATATCCTAAATAGTAGGCAAGACCATGAATTTGACTTTGTTAGCTGTTTAGCTACCAAACAGTTATTCGAAACCCTGGGGTTGTCTTACATCCAGATGAATCTAAGTTGAAGCCATCCTCTATCATGGACTACTTGGGCTTCATAATTAATTCAGTCTACGTGACTGTAACATTGCCAAGAGACAACATAGTTGAATTGGCACAATCATGCAACAATTTAATGGTCAACAAACTACAAACTACTCGACAAGTAACAGAGTAATTGGGAAAATGGTAGCAGCATTTCTGGCTACATAATTCGGACCTTTGTACCAAACACGACATACAGGTCATTATTGATCGTTTCATGAAATTACCCACTGAAGTAATATCAGAACGACAGTGGTGAGCAAAAAACGTTTGACATAGTTTCAGCCTATTATTATCACTAACCCTACGTCAGTTATCCAAACAGATGCCAGTACTCAAGACTGGGGAGCAACTAGCTCTATATCCAGCACAAGTAGTAGATGGACTAACCCAGAATCATCGTTACCACTTAACCATATAACCATATAACATATAACAATTACAGCACGGAAACAGGCCATCTCGACCCCTCTAGTCCGTGCCGAACACATAATCTCCCCTAGTCCCATATACCTGCGCTCAGACCATAACCCTCCATTCCTTTCCCATCCATATAACTATCCAATTTATTTTTAAATGATAAAAACGAACCTGCCTCCACCACCTTCACTGGAAGCTCATTCCACACAGCTACCACTCTCTGAGTAAAGAAGTTCCCCCTCATGTTACCCCTAAACTTCAGTCCCTTAATTCTCAAGTCATGTCCCCTTGTTTGAATCTTCCCTACTCTCAGTGGGAAAAGCTTTTCCACGTCAACTCTGTCTATCCCTCTCATCATTTTAAAAACCTCTATCAAGTCCCCCCTTAACCTTCTGCGCTCCAAAGAATAAAGCCCTAACTTGTTCAACCTTTCTCTGTAACTTACACTGGGCATTAATTATCTAGAGATGTTTGGGTGACTTTTTATGGTTTAAAAGCATATGCATAAATATGCATCAATTGCATGTACGGTTATTAATAGATAATTATACGGTGGTGGCCTACATTACTCATATGGGCGGCATAAAATCGGTATCATGCGACAAGTTGGTCAACACAATTTGGCAATGGTGTGTCCAAAGACATATTTGGCTATCAGTAACTTACCTGCCAGGTAAGCTAAATACAGTGGCAGATACCAGGTCACATACATTTAATGACAACATCGAATAGATGTTAAAAACCCCCAAAAATGTTTCACAAAAGTTATCGAGCAATATGGCACACCAGGTATCGATTTATTTGCATCAAGGCTAAATCACCAGGTACCTATGTATGTCGCTTGGGAACCAGACCCTGAGGCAGCAGCGGTAGATACGTTCGCGCTGGATTGGGGAAATTCTTCTTCTATGCATTTCCTCCCTTCTGCCTCATCAGTCGGGGACTACGCACAGTACAAATGGACTCTGCTTCAGGTATTTTGATAGTACCCGACTGGTCTACGCAGCCATGGTTCCCAATACTCCATGACATGGTTGTTGAAACTCCGATGGTATTCCCCAGTGACCCAGAGTTATTAACACCCAGTGTCGGGCACAAGCCACCCGTGCCATGAAAAAATCAAACTCCTGGGTTGCAGATTCTGCACAAACCACTTCTGGGACTGGGATTATCATAACAAACCGTCGACACCATGTCAGCATCCCTTCGAACATCCACTGAAAAACAGCACTTGTCCAGCATCAAAAAATGGGAGAAGTACTGCTTGGATACAGGGACCACCTATTCAACCGCTACAGCTACCAACGTACTGGAATTCCTGGTGAACGTTCACCACGATGAAGGACTTCAGCTACAGAGCCATCAACACAGCTAGAATTGCCCTGCCTGTGTATTTCAAAACCAGCTCCAGGACAACAGGCCATGGGGTCCCACCAGCTGGTGGTCAATCTAATGAAGGGTATTTACAACTCTAAACCCCTAGACCAAGGTACACCCATATATGGGATGTCAGTGTGGTCCTGACATACCTCAGGGGATGCCCACCAGCCAGATCCCTCAACCTGAAACCATCTATGCTCAAAACACACATGTTGATGGCACTTGTAGCTGCACAGAGGGTCCAGTCACTACACCTATTGTGACTGGACACCATGCTCACAGCTCCAGACCAGATCTCTGTCGTTGTCCAGGGAACGGTCAAACAGAGCAGACCAGGAACACATAATCCAGTCGTGGAATTCCGGGCTTACCCGCCAGAAACACGGTTATGTGCCATGACCCTATTATCCTACATAGACACAACCAAAATATTCGAGGGAGATGAAAAGCCTTGTGGGTCAGTCATAAAAAACCTTAATGTCGGGTGAAGAGCCATTTCGGGATGGCTCAAGCAGGTGCTAAAAGCTGCTGGGATAAAAACTAACATGTACAAAGTTCATTCCACCAGGGCAGCATCCACGTCGACGGCTAAAAGAATGGACGTGCCTGTAAACCACATCCTGGCTACAGCAGGATGGTGGGGGGAAAGACCGTTCAGAAATTTTATAATAAGCCGTTGGCAAAACCTGTTTTATTTGCAGGAAAGATTTCCAGACTGCAAATATTTAATTTAAGCCCAGGGGAGCAATTTAATAGTAAGATTAAACGAGAACTTACCAGTTCGAAGTTTGATCTGTATTTTATGAGGAGTAACGTTGAGGGAATACATGAAGAACCCGCCACTACGCACATGTGTCATTCTTCAAAGCAGCGGAGTGAATCACAGATACCTGTAATGACTTAAGCATAGTAAGATTAGAGAAAAGATACCAGTTGTGTTTATTATCAAGGGTGGGAGCGGAGGGCATGTATTCCCTCAACGTTACTCCTCATAAAATACAGATCAAACTTCGAACTGGTAAGTTCTCGTTTAATCTTACTATTTTACTTCGGAGTCACGTGAGTGACTACATGAAGATTTCAAAGCTCTGTGATTCAAGCCGTGGAACGAGTCCATCATCACGTCTGCCTTGGTTTTGGGGAGAATAGTGATAACATATTGAACATCAATATGATATATATAAATAACCATAAAGTTAATAATAATTGATAGCCCCTGTTTTTTGGGGTAAATTATGGTACAGAAACTTAACAATGTTTCTGAAAAATTCCAGTTTCCATTACTGGTTAGTTATAATCTTTAGAATGTTCTTTCCGATGGCCATCCTGCAGTCCTGAGGATTTTATCCATTGGAACCTCCAATTTAAATGCTGCCGACGTTGCTGCAGCCTGGTGGAGTGAGATTTTAACCCAGTTAGTGTTTACACCAACTTTTGTCAATACTATGTTAGCTATTTAGCTGGCCTGGCCTGTTATTCTTTAATGAGGCTGTCTGTCGTTGATGAGAAGTTCCTCTTCTTTGCCACTGATGGTCTGGGTTTGTTCCATGTATATTTGTAGATGTCTCGCAACACAGTCAATCATCTGTAGGGTAGGCTCTAAAAAAAAAAATGTTATTTTAAGGCCTGCTGACCCCTGTCTGTTTAGTTCCCTAATTCCTGAATATAGAAGTGTAAGTTGCCAGGTGAACTGGTCAAGGTATCCAGCCTTAATTTGGTAGGGACTGAGTCCTTAGTGCCGTGACCTAAGCCATCAGCATGACAGTTTTGTAAAATGTCAAAAACTGTAATGACAGCGCTGTGGCTGGAGCCCAGTTCTTTAACAACGTTAAGACGATGCTGATGTCCCATATTTGGGAATACCTGGTCTTTGGGGAATTCCCATAAAAAGTGTCCCTCATAAGATGTTGTTCCGTTCTCTTGCCATAGGTAAGTAGATGGGCCACCTCTGGCACAGTTGATGTCACTAATACTAAGCCCCTGTAGGTTAACAAAGCTTCCAAACAGGCTGGATGATGTATTATGGTTGCAACACATCTCCCATTAGTTTATGTATTTTAGACATTGTCTTTAGGTTGATTGTCTGTGGCCCGCTGTGATCATGTCCATTGCTCTGGCCGTCTGTTTTGGATGGTGCTGCATGGTTCTAATCTCATTCCCAGTACCACCTAGAACCATGGTTGGGTAGGTCAGTCGGGTACTATTAAAAACACCAGACGCAGAGTCTCGTAGTATTTCCTTTAGTACCCCCCCCCCCACCCCCCCCCCCCCCCCCCCCTGATGAGGTTGCCAAATTGTGTTGGCCAGATTGTTACATGATGTAGATTCCCTTTCACCCATGTGGTTGATATGTGCTACCACAGTAGTGTTGTTAATTTATAATCTAATAACCTGTTTAATATATTCCAGAGCAACATGACTTTAGGCCATGAAAAAACACCCAACATTTCCAGGTAGTTATGCCCAGTGTTAGTAATAATGATGCTTGCTGTGTATTCCATCTTCCTCCACAGCTGGAGATGGAATTGGTAACACACCATCCAAGTGCATAGTATCCATATTTAGGACCATAGACTGGTTGCTGACAATGATAGGATTGGAGCAATGCCCAATGTTATCTTTCCTCCATTTAGTTCCAATATGGCTTCTGTATGGCTTCATCATTCTATTGAAATGATCACCATTAATTTTAAGAGCTCAGATTTTGGCCCTCTGTAAATCTTTATAATGTAAGGGTCTGAATTATGTGGCTGGAAACCATATGTTGCCAATATTCTTGCTACCAGTCTGATGGATGGTTTATCCTCATGTCAATGATTTTGCTGTATGCCTCTATTAAGGTTGTAACCTCTGTTGGCAAAGTTACTGACATGAGGAACTGAGTTATTGGTGAACCCCAAATAATCCCTTTAGTTTGAAGGCTTTAATTTTGATTTAATTGGATGGATAATGATCCTAGTTTCCAAATAATTGTTAAGTGGCTGTTACCGTTTGTTCAGCCCGTCCTAAGTTTCCACACAGTTAGTATGTCATCCAAAGAAGCCATTACCATTGTGTGGCTGGTTGTTATATTTTGTAAATAACCTAGGTGCTAATGTAAACACATTAGGTAGTGCTCTATACTGCTAGAGCTGAGCCATCCAATTAGATAAAAATAACGTCCGTGGTCACCTGTTATGGGTACTGAAATTGTATGCATCCTTTGAATCAATGCTTGCCATTTTCGTTCTTAAAATGAATATACTTAACAATAGAAAAGGTTTCTGTTCTTAAAACGAATATATCGTTTTATTTATTTTTCACTTTTTTAAAATTCCCATCTTTTTTAGTTATTTATTTATTTATTTAATTAATTTTATAATATATGGTCCCTAGATAAGGGACATATCAGACATTTAAACTGATAAGAACAGATATTATACTTGATCTTAGCCAAAAAGCCGAGATCTGATCTATGATTGATGCGTCAAGCGCCATATCCTATTTTGTTAGGAAGGGAATGCGTAGATAATAATTCTTCCCTTGCAATGCAGCTAAAACCCCATCTGTTGCTGATATCCAGTGTCTGTATCCCATATGACATATTTGGTAATTGGTGATTATGTCTGGATACGAGTAGATCGGCATCTGGTGTTCCATATCGTGTAGAAACATCAGCAAATACTATAGCCCAATATCCATTTGGTGTTCTCCTCCAAATTCCTCTCTCGATATATCAGCTCGACTAGAAGATTATGTGTTGTAAAATTCTATTGTGTATCCCCGGATACTGTTTAAGATATGAGTGTCAAAAAGTTATTTATTCGATGTCTTCTCACACCAACCTCCTTGCTTCCTTCTGGTTTTACTGTTTTCTTCTGGATCCCCGAGGCCGTGTGTTGTGGGTGTACACATCTTCCAGCATATGGGCGATACCTTTGAGGATGATGTTTGGACGTTTAGATGAGCTCCAGTTTGGCTTCATTGTCCAACTCCTTGACCTTCTAGATAGGTCACCCCCAAATGAAAAGATTTTGCTAGGAGGTTTCGGGTTTACACAGGCCCGCGTCAATCCCGGTTGGATGTAACCAGATGCATAAATTGATTAGTTTAGTACATTCAGGGATTTACAATCCCCGGAGGCAAGTGACAGCTATGGTGTCAGCTAATGTTTGCCCCTGCAGTAGATAGAAAACATATGGTCTATGCTGGCTTCTAACCTGGTTTGTAGATCTTTCCCTGTTAGCTTTACTCACAGCTGTGCTGTTGTTCCCCCTGAAACATAGACAGACAGTCCCGTGTGACGTCCCAGATGGGAATGGAATTTGTTTGTAAATTTTTGGACTGCTAAATCCTTCAGTCACAACATAAGTATTCCTGTATTTCTATCAGGAAAGGACCAATAATGCACTCTATGTATTTTGTGACTTAGAAAAGGCATCACCTCATTGTTACAGCTCTTACATCTGTTTACCTGTCCAGGTTTGCCCTAGACTTGACCCCAGCACTCTTCTGACAGAAGAGTCTACTGGGGAGAGAGAAGCATAATTATAGCCCTATAGAAAAGGTGCTGCTTCCTTCTCCCTGAGTCTGTCTTTTCCTCAACCACTTCCCTGTAATAGTAGAAGTGAAATACAGCCCTGTATAAGGTGCTGCTATGGGACTTACCCACTGGAGGATTTCTTCTTGGACCTGCATCGCTGCAAAGCGGTATGTTCTCGCAGGTGCAGGCCCCGCAGTGCCAATGCGATGCAGTGTACACGGCCACTGTGCCGCCGGTATCCCCGTTGGCCTGCGGTGCTCCAAAGCGCGGTGCAGCGCTCACAGCACTGAGCCGCCCGTACTGCCGTTAGCCTGCGGTGCTCCAACGCGGTTCAGTCCCTCGGGGAGCTGGCCGCTCGCAAACCGCAGGTATGGCAGTTTTAACGCGGTGCAGTGCTTCCCGCACTGTGCCGCACCTTCTCTACTTGGGCCTGCGGTGCTCCAACGCGGTGCAATCCTCTCGGGGAGCTGGCCGCTCGCAGCCGCAGGTCTGGTAGTTTTAAAAAATGCGGTGCAGTGCTTCCCGCACTGTGCCGCTCCTTCTCCACTTGGGCCTGGGGTGCTCCAACGCGGTCCAGTCCTCTCGGGGAACTGGCCGCTCGCGACCCAGGCCCAGCGGCTCCAACGCGTACTCAGTGTTCTCGGGCACTGACCGCTTGCCGCTATTTTTAGTGCTGTGGAAAAACCCAGCACCTTCCAGCGCCTCGGACCCATGTAGTCCGTGGGACTGTTGTCCGAGCCGTCGGAATGACGGCTCCAGAATGCTCCACCGCTGTCGGCGTCCTGCTGGAGCTGAGGTCGGCTCCGGCTCCCGTTTAAGGGAGATAGTGGTGCCCCCGGCCGTTGCTGGCTGCCTGCAGTTCTGCAGACTCTCCCCAGCCAGTTTTCATCAGCCTGCCTGTAAAAAAAAGGTAAGTCAAGAAACTAAGTTCTCCTACCTTACTTGTTGCAGGTTCAACCCTGCCGTTTGGGAGGAACGTCCTCCCCTCGTAATGACTTGTTCACAATGCGTGTAGCGATAATGACACACGTGCATAGTGGCGGGTTCTTCATGTAGTCACTCACGTGACTCCGAAGTAAAATTTCTTTGTTGTTATTGTTAAAAAATACCATTGTGTTTTTCTACAAACAGATTCATTGGTTTATTACGATAACACACTTCCTCCCTCAAAGACTTCGGCAGTGATGTAGTAATAACTGTTACATGGTTTGAAATCACAGAGCTTTGAAATCTTTGCAAAGACCGCTCCCTCCGCAACTCCCTTGTCAATTCTTCCCTTCCCTCCCATACCACACCCTCCCCGGGCACTTTCCGTTGCAACCGCAAGAAATGCAACACCTGTCCCTTTACCTCCCCCCTCGACTCCATTCAAGGACCCAAGCAGTTGTTCCAGGTGCGACAGAGGTTCACCTGTATCTCCTCCAACCTCATCTACTGCATCTGCTGCTCTGGATGTCAGCTGATCTACATCGGTGAGACTAAGCGGAGGTTGGACGATCATTTCGCCGAACACCTCCGCTCGGTCTGCAAGAACCTACCTGACCTCCCGGTGGCTCAGCACTTCAACTCCCCCTCCCATTCCCAATCCAACCTCTGTCCTGGGTCTCCTCCATTGCCAGAGTGAGCAACACCAGAAATTGGAGGAACAGCACCTCATATTCCGCTTTGGGAGTCTGCATCCTGCGGGCATGAACAATGAATTCCCCCAATTTTGTTAGCCCTTGCTGTCTCCTCCCCTTCCTCAGCCCTCGGGCTGTCTCCTCCCATCCCCCAGCCCTCGGGCTCCTCCTCCTCCTTTTTCCTTCCTTCTCCCCGCCACCCCCTATCAGTCTGAAGAAGGGTTTCGGCCCGAAACTTTACCTATTTCCTTCGCTCCATAGATGCTGCTGCACCCGCTGAGTTTCTCCAACATTTTTGTGTACCTTCTTTAATATGCTGAATGGTTTCCCCACCACTTCATTGGCCTACATCCTCTCCTGATCTTGTCTAACTAGCAATCAGCCTCTGCCACAACTCAAAGTTATTTCCGTTTTCCTTCCTTCCCTCCTGAATCTGAATTGTGGGCCCTATCACCAGCTCAAGCCGGTCTCCAAAACAGTAGCTGGTGGGCACGCTAGAATTCCTTGCATTCCTCATCACTGTTCTAAAGGTATGTCCTTTTATTCTGAGGATGTGCACTCTGGTCCAAGAAACATCCTCTCCACATCCACTCATTTTAGGCCTCTCATTATTCAATGAGAGCCCTTCTCATCTTTCTAAACTCCAGCGGGAATACAAACCGAGAGACATGAAACACACCTCATAAGTCAACCCAATCATCCCCTGGATCATTTTCGTAAACCTCCTTTGAACCGTTTCCAACGGCAGCACATCCTTCGTCAGATAGGGTGCACAAAACAGCTCAATGATCCAAATGTGGCCTAACCTGTACCTTTTTAAGCCTCAGCATTACAACATTGATTTTTTTTTTCTAGTCCTCTCTAAATGAATGCTCATATTACATTTGCCTTCCTAACTACCAACTCAACCTGCAAACCTTTTGGGGAACATGTACCAGTGCTCCCAAGTCACTTTGCACCTCTGATTTCTGAATCCTCTCCCCATTTAGACAATAGAAAATAGTTTACACCTTTATTCTTTCTACCAAAGTAGATGTCCATAAACTCTGCTTTGCTGTATTCCATGCCACGCTCCTAACCTGTCCAAGTTCTACTACGGAATTCCTACTTCTTCAACGCTACCTACCACTCCACTGACCTTCGTATCACCTGCAAATGTTGCCACAAACCTATGAATGTCATCAACCAGATTATTAATATATAACGTGAAAAGTAGTGGACCCAACACCTACACTGTGAAACATCACATGCTCTTTAATCTTCTTACAATGTGCTTTCTTACGTGGCAAAATCATTATACACATATTTCTCACTGAGAAACGAGAAGTAGGAATAGCAGATCACTGCTGGTCTGATTTCTGCCTCGGCTCCACAACCCTGCACGGCATGACCTTTGACTTCCCAAGTGGTCAATAATTCGTCAATGTCCAATTTCTCCACCTTTACAACTCTCTGGGCCAACGAATTCCAAAGAGTGGTGGCATTCTGAGAGGTGGAATCCTTCCTCATCACTATTTAAATGGGTGAACCTTGCTCCTTCTTGATCTGGATTCCATCACCCTGCAACAGGGGGCTAATCTTTCTTGCATGATCCACTTTGATAAACCCCGTACAAAATTAATCTGGAAAAAAAACATAGGATGCCAACAAGGAGAAGGCAGGAGAGTGGGATTGTGTGGGAAAATAGATCAGCAACGATTAAATGGCAGAGCGAACTCGATGGGCCAAATGCCTTAATTCTGCCCCCATACCTTATGGTCTTGTGGTTTTACAGTCCTTCAAAGTATTCTCTCCAGAGAGTCATAGAGCCATAGAGTGATACAGTGTGGAAACAGGCCCTTCGGCCCATCTCGCCCACGCTGGCCAGCACTGTCCCAGCTACACTAGTCCCACTTGCCTGCTCTTGGTCCATGTCCCTCCAACCTGTCTCAGCCATGTACCTAATTGTTTCTTAAATGACGGGATAGTCCCTGCCTCAATTACCTCCTCTGGCAGCTTGTTCCATACACCCTCCACCCTTTGTGTGAAAAATTTACCCCTCAGATTTCTATTAAATCTTTTCCCCTTCACATTGAACCAATGTCCTCTGGTCCATGATTCCCCTACTCTTAGCAAAAGACTCAGTGCATCTCCCCAATCTATTCCTCTCATGATTTTGTATAACTCTATAAGATCTCCTCTCATCCCCCTGTGCTCCATGGAATAGAGACCCAGCCTATTCAACCTCTCCCTATAGCTCCCACCCTCTAGTCGTGGCAACATCCTCAAATCTTTTCTGAACCCTTTCAAGCTTGACAATATATTTCCCATAATATGGTGCCCAGAACTGAACACTATATTCTAAATGTGGAATCACCAACGTCTTATACAACAGCAACATGACGTCCCATCCTCTATATTCAATACTCTAACTGATGAAGGCCAAAGTGCCAAAAGCCTTTTCGACTACCTTATCTAACGGCGACACGACCTTCAAGGAACCATGCACTTGTACTCCTGGATCTCTCTGCTCTACAACACTACGCACAGGTCGACCATTTACTGTGTAGGTCCTGCCCTTGTTTGACGTCCCAAAATGCAACACGTCACAGTTTCCTGTATTAAATTCCATCAACCATTCCTCCCCCCACCTGGCCAATCGGTCCAGATCCTGCTGCAATCTTTCACAACCATCTTCACTATCTGCAAAAACACTAACTCCTTCTATTCCATTCCACCTAGCATAATTCAAACCAAGATTTGGCAGGCATTGGATGTTATCCAGCCTTACTGTGCCAGTATCATATGTTCAAGGACACTGGGCAACCTGCTGATCTGCGCTCAACAGCCTCCAATCACATTGCTTCCAAGCCCCGTACGGCCCGCTTCTACCACCTCCTGAAAATCCACAAGCGGAGCTACCCGTACTTGTGATTTATGTAACCATTGAATGCACGGGAGAACATTCAATGATGTTGATACTTGGTTCGGTGGTTCAACGTAACTCCCGTATTTCGTTGACCTGCCAAAGTCAAATTGGAGTGCAGGTGGATAAGGAATGATCTTATGTAGATGTATAATGTCATGAGTGGAATAGGTAGAGTAGTTGCAGAGATTATTTTACCCTGAGTATAGTAATCAAGAATCAAGATGAGAGGGGAAACATTTTACCCTGTGTCATCGGAATATGGTAGCCGGTACGTTCCCTGGTAAGTTTCATAGCAAATGGATTTGAGTATAGGAGCAGGGAGTTCTACTGCAGTTATACAGGGTCTTGGTGAGACCACACCTGGAGTATTGCGTACAGTTTTGGTCTCCTAATCTGAGGAAAGACATTCTTGCCATAGAGGGAGTACAGAGAAGGTTCACCAGACTGATTCCTGGGATGTCAGGACTTTCATATGAAGAAAGACTGGAAAGTCTCGGATAGATTGAGGGGGGATCTTATAGAAACTTACAAAATTATTAAGGTTACACAAAATTGCTGGGGAAACTCAGCGGGTGCAGCAGCATCTATGGAGCGAAGGACATAGGCGACGTTTCGAGCCGAAACGTCGCCTATTTCCTTCGCTCCATAGATGCTGCTGCACCCCCTGAGTTTCCCCAGCAATTTTGTGTACCTTCGATATTCCAGCATCTGCAGTTCCTTTTTGAACAAAATTATTAAGGGGTTGGACAGGCTCGATGCAGGAAGATTGTTCCCGATATTGGGGAAGTCCAGAACAAGGGGTCACAGTTTAAGGATAAGGGGGAAATCTTTTAGGACTGAGATGAGAAAAACATTTTTCACACAGAGAGTGGTGAATCTCTGGAATTCTCTGCCACAGAAGGTAGTTGAGGCCAGATCATTGGCTATATTTAAGAGGGAGTTAGATGTGGCCCTTGTGGCTAAAGGGATCAGGGGGTATGGAGAGAAGGCAGGTACAGGATACCGAGTTGGATGATCAGCCATGATCATATTGAATGGCGGTGCAGGCTCGAAGGGCCGAATGGCCTGCTCCTGCACCTATTTTCTATGTTTCTATGTTTCTATGTTTCTATGATGTGATGCCGACCAAATATGATCATGGTCATGGTGACATGGGGAGATACTAATTCTCTATGTCTCCATAGTCCATTCTATATCTCTGCCACTAACGCTGTCCCCTGCGGGCCTGTAACCTGCCCGACCAAGGTCACCTCCGTGGGGGGTGCAACAATAGTTTGTAAAAGTCTTCCGCAGCTTGGTCGCACCCCATGGGATCGTAGAATAGAGTCACATGGGAGTCTGGGATACCTGGATATTGGGGAGATGGTGGGAGGTCGATAGCCCACCACTGAGGAGTTAAAAGTGTGCCATCTTTGAAGTTAGATGCCTTGAGTGGAGCAGCTGATCCCTGCCCCTAAGCCCATTAATAAGTCCCGTCCTGCTAGTTTGCATCCGAGATTGGGGGTCACAGAGAATAAGGTGTGGTGGGCTGATTCATACTTTACAGTGAGAGGTTTTGTCAAGGGGTATTGTCGGGTGCATCCATCCAAACCGGACAACTGGGATTTTCTATTTGATAATGGGAATCTCATATATTCCAGCAGCTCCTGATCCAGGGTAGAGAGGTTCACCTCGGTATCAATCAAAAAGGGAATACAGTTTTCTTTTATCATCATATATACAATAGCTTCGCCCCCTGGTCCCTCCACTAGAGGGAACATGTGCACCATAGGTGCCAACTCGGGTCATTGTTGAAAGGGATTGTTAGTACTGTACGGGGTGTAGCGTTGATTGCCGCTCCTTTCGCCCCATTCGCCACGCATGCGGGTTGGGCAGTTTCGCACCAGTGTCCCAGTCTCCCGCATCAGAAACAACTTTTTCCCTCCGGTCGGGTGGGTTATCTGACCTTCCCCTTCTTTCTTGGTCTCTCCAACTCTCCCACAGTCTAGGATTATACTCCCATCCCTCTCTCCCTCGCTGTCTAGGATTATACTCCCACTGTTCTCGTGGCTTGTTCTGGCGAATGGGCATAGTACGGCAAGGTACTACCTCATCAACCTCCTCAGCGTGGATATAATATTCCTGTTTTATTTTAGGCATAACTGATGGGTCAGATTCCGTGCCTGCATTCCAGAATGCAAACACAGCCCTTCTTTGCTGAGCTTCCCCATTATCTGCCCAGTCTAGGTTGGATTTTATTTGTGTTACCACCTTCGGGGAGGAGGGGGGGGGGGGGGGATAGGCAGATCATTAGGATTGCATTAAACTGTGGTGATTTGCCACCCTGATTATATATTTCATCACCAGCATAGGTATGATAGGCTGTTGTAAATCTATCCCAAAATTAATGGGCTCCCTCCTTGGGTAGGGGCTTGCACTCTAGGACCTTTCCCATCTATATTACTAAAGTTAAGATCTTGACCACTTCCTGTTTTCTGTGTCATGATTTTTGAAGAAACGCTGCCACCTACGGCTGTCATTTTTGGCCATCTCACTCAGAGTCCCCCTCCACTGCGTAGGGCATCCGGGTACTTGTTTTCATGTCGACATAGCACATCGTGTAGGGCCGATAGTGCCACGTCGGTATCCACATGCAGGGGAATATAGACGGCTGTGACAATCACTGAGCCGAACTCCCGGGGAATGACAAATGTCATTAGAAACGGGAATAGTGCCGGAGGATTGGCGTACTGCGCATGTTGTTCCATTGTTTAAAAAGGGGTCTAAGAGTAAACCTAGCAATTATAGACCTGTTAGTTTGACGTCAGTGGTGGGCAAATTAATGGAAAGAATACTTAGAGATAATATATATAAGCATCTGGATAAACAGGGTCTAATTAGGAACAGTCAACATGGATTTGTGCCTGGAAGGTCATGTTTAACTAATCTTCTTGAATTTTTTGAAGATGTTACTCGGGAAATTGATGAGGGTAATGCAGTGGATGTTGTGTATATGGACTTCAGTAAGGCCTTTGACAAGGTTCCTCATCGAAGGTTGGTTAAGAAGGTTCAATGGTTGGGTATTAATGGTGGAGTAGCAAGATGGATTCAACAGTGGCTGAATGGGAGATGCCAGAGAGTAATGGTGGATGGTTGTTTGTCAGGTTGGAGGCCAGTGACGAGTGGGGTGCCACAGGGATCTGTGTTGGGTCCGCTGTTGTTTGTCATGTACATCAATGATCTGGACGATGGTGTGGTAAATTGGATTAGTAAGTATGCAGATGATACTAAGATAGGTGGGGTTGCGGGTAATGAAGTAGAGTTTCAAAGTCTACAAAGAGATTTATGCCAGTTGGAAGAGTGGGCTGAAAGATGGCAGATGGAGTTTAATGCTGATAAGTGTGAGGTGCTACATCTTGGCAGGACAAATCAAAATAGGACGTACATGGTAAATGGTAGGGAATTGAAGAATGTAGGTGAACAGAGGGATCTGGGAATAACTGTGCACAGTTCCCTGAAAGTGGAATCTCATGTAGATAGGGTGGTAAAGAAAGCTTTTGGTGTGCTGGCCTTTATAAATCAGAGCATTGAGTATAGAAGTTGGGATGCAATGTTAAAATTGTACAAGGCATTGGTGAGGCCAATTCTGGAGTATGGTGTACAATTTTGGTCGCCTAATTATAGGAAGGATGTCAACAAAATAGAGAGAGTACAGAGGAGATTTACTAGAATGTTGCCTGGGTTTCAGCAACTTAGTTACAGAGAAAGGTTGAACAAGTTAGGGCTTTTTTCTTTGGAGCGCAGAAGGTTAAGGGGGGACTTGATAGAGGTTTTTAAAATGATGAGAGGGATAGACAGAGTTGACGTGGAAAAGCTTTTCCCACTGAGAGTAGGGAAGATTCAAACAAGGGGACATGACTTGAGAATTAAGGGACTGAAGTTTAGGGGTAACATGAGGGGGAACTTCTTTACTCAGAGAGTGGTAGCTGTGTGGAATGAGCTTCCAGTGAAGGTGGTGGAGGCAGGTTCGTTTTTATCATTTAAAAATAAATTGGATAGTTATATGGATGGGAAAGGAATGGAGGGTTATGGTCTGAGCGCAGGTATATGGGACTAGGGGAGATTATGTGTTCGGCACGGACTAGAAGGGTCGAGATGGCCTGTTTCCGTGCTGTAATTGTTATATGGTTATATTATATGGTCAGGTGTTCCAGGGCCGGCGAGCAGGAACGGGAAAGCATCTTGATATTTCCAGGGTTGCACCAGTTGTTATTGGTTATGAAGCAGACTCCTCCACCCTTGGATTTCCCAGATGCTTATGTTCTGTCAGCACGGTGGACAGTGAAGGTCTCGGTTGGGCAGATTACCTGATCCGGAATCAGTGTGGTCAGCCATGTTTCAGTCAGGCAGAGGATGTTGCAGTCCCTTATGTCCCGCTGGAATCTGATCCTCGCCCTGAGGTCATCCAGCTTGTTTTCCAGGGACTGGACATTCGCCAGAAGAATGCTGGGCAGAGGGGGACGAAAGGCTTGGGCTCTCAGCCTATTCCAAATCCCCCCCCCCCCCCGCTTCCCTCGATGTTTTCTCTGGGTTTTCCTTGTAGCCGAGCTCCCATTGTTGCTGCAGCAGCTTCTGCTGATCTCTGCTGGCCATGCTGGATCAGTAAGTACAGAGTTTAAAATGTCTCCGTTTGCCCACAAGCCCAGTCGCTCCATTCTATCAACATATGACAGTCCCGCCATCCCGGGAACTAACCTTGTGAACCTATCCTGCACTCCCTTAATAGCAAAACTGTCCTTCCTTAAATTAGGAGACCAAAACTGCACACAATAATCCAGGTGTGGTCTCACTAGGGCTCTGAACAACTGCAGTAGGACCTCTTTTCTCCTATACTCAAATCCTCTTTTTATTTAAGATGCTAACATGCCGTTAGCTTTGTTCACTGCCTGCTGTACGTGCATGCTTACTTTGTTCACTGCCTGCTGTACGTGCATGCTTACTAATTGATGAACAAGAACCCCCAGATGTTGATGTACTTCCCCTTTTTCTAACTTGACACCATTCAGATAATATAATCTGCCTTCCTCTTTTTGCCACCAAAGTGAATGACCTCACATTTATCCATATTAAACTGCATCTGCCCAGTCACCCAACATGTCCAAGTCACCCTGCATTCTCATAGCATCCTCCTCGCAGTTCACACTGCCACCCAGCTTTGTGTCCTCTGCAAATTTGCTATTGTAACTTTGAATCCCTTCATCTAAATCATTAATGTATATTGCAAATAGCTGCGGGCCCAGCTCCGAGCCTTGCGGTACCCCACCAGACACTGTCTGCCATTCGGAAAGGGACCAGTTAATCCATACTCTTAGTTTCCTGTTTGCCAACCAATTTTCTACCCATGTCAGTACTTTACCCCAAATACCATGTGCTCTAATTTTGCCCACTAATCTCCTATGTGGAACTTTATCAAAGGATTTCTGAAAGTCCAGGAACACTACATCTACTGGATCTCCCTTGTCCATTTTCCCAGTTACATCCTCAAAAAGTTCCAGAAGGTTATTCAAGCATGATTTACCCTTCGTAAATCCATGCTGACTCAGACCAATGCTGTTACTGCTATCCAAATCTGTCGCTATTTCATCTTTTATAATTGACTCCAGCAACTTCCCCACCATCGATGTCAGGTTAACTGGTTTATAATTCCCTGTTTTCTCTCTCCCGCCTTTCCTAAAAAAGTGGGATAAAATTACCAACCCTCCAATCCACAGGAACTGATCCTGAATCTATAGAACATTGGAAAATGATCATCAATGCGTCCACGTATTCGATAATATATTTCTGACTGTTTGTCTCTCTGTTATTCATCCAAGCTGCTTCTTGTTATGCAAGTCTGTTGTGGTGATCTGTTTGAATGATATGAGGTGTGGTAACATACTGGCTAAATTACTGGATGAATAATCAGCAAGCAGTGAATTAGAAATGTTCAAATTCCAATCACCAATGCACAGAAGTCAAATTCAGTTCATGAAATTAAGGAATTCAAATTTAATAAAAGAACGACTGAGCACCCAACTAATGGACAAAATATAAAGTCCAAATTTATTACTGAAGTTTCCTGGTATGGCCCACACATGATTTCAGATCTTTGAACTGTAATTGGCCAGAACAACCAGCTAAGAAGTCTCACAAGCTATTCAATTCAAGGCTTTAAATGTTGGTCGGGTCATTAACTCCCACACCAATATGAGTCCAATGGTTTGGTGTCTTGTCTGCTCACTCATACATCACACAGACTATAATACACTTTCCTTATTTTCACTAGGTCTATGTACACACTGCAAGTGTTCACATGAAACTTCCAGCAACACCTCCCAAAGCACAAACGCATATGATGATCAAGGGCAACGAGTGCACACAATCTCCATCTCTTGCAGGAACTATTCCAAATCATGCAATGTCAAGCAGATTTTGGACCATACTACATATTCCTCTTTTTCAGTAGGTCTAGATACTGCAGTTTACTCCCAGTTACATTGTGGAAGCATCTTCACCAGAACAATTGATGCAGTTTACGAAGGCTGCTCACCACCTCAGATACCGAAAGGCTCTTCCTGAAGAACAACTTCAAGGAAAGGGTTGTGGTTGTTGGCAGTCAAATATTCCAGATGCTGAACTTCATCAGACCAATGTCCTTGGCCCTTTCCAATTTGGAATGGATAATAATGTTAGTCCTGTCAGCAATGCCCACATCACAGAAATATGTTTTAATACTATGTACATAACACATGACACTTAGAATGTTGGATCTTGTCATGATCCTGTCTAACATAATACATGTCGCCATAAGCTAACTCAGGGAAAGGTAATTAGGAAATAATACTTTGATTAATGCAAAATCATAATTGATCAAACCACTCTCAGTATTGTTCTAGTCAAATGTTCATATTCTAGTTTCCCTATCACTTTTAAAGTCTTATGTATTGCTGTAGCCAGCGTTCGTGCCTTGGTGGGTGTATGGCATGCAGTTGTTGTTGCTGATGCATCAACAATCTAACACAGCTTTGGCATCTGTGGCTTCATAGATTCAACCAAGTGTTTCTGGAAATACGTTATTAATATGAGGAGATAAAGAAATGGCTGCATTGTTGCAGTATCCTATTTGATTCACTCCTGTAATTTAGAGGAGGGATTCTACTTTCCTAAGCCCAAAGAATCTCAGCATTCATTCAGTTCAAGGACAACTAAGATGGGCAAATTTACTGGCTTAGCTGCCACTCACCACATATTGTGAATGTACAGAAGAGTTGATAATAAACAATCAATCAAGATAGGTGAGATGATGAACACCAGAACTGAGACTTTTTTTCCCATTGATTCTAATCTCTCAACAGCGATGAAGAGACAGACTATCTCGGAGATACCGGGTCACTTGGTGAGAACCAAGTGCAATAGCTGATGACCTTTTGAATCCCCTGTCACCTTTGGTGAGTGAAACCTCTTCCAGGCACTGTGTATGTGATACCTTAAAAAAGGCTCAATGTATCGTTTTTGCATATTTGTAAATAAGATTAGTGGCTGATCATATGATCATGGCTGATCATCCAACTCAGTATCCTGTACCTGCCTTCTCTCCATACCCCCTGATCCCTTTAGCCACAAGGGCCACATCTAACTCCCTCTTAAACATAGCCAATGAACTGGCCTCAACTACCTTCTGTGGCAGAGAATTCCAGAGATTCACCACTCTGCGAAAAATGTTTTTCTCATCTCGGTCCTAAAAGATTTCCCCCTTATCCTTATACTGTGACCCCTTGTTCTGGACTTCCCCAACATCGGGAACAATCTTCCTGCATCTAGCCTGTCCAACCCCTTAAGAATTTTGTAAGTTTCTATCAGATCCCCCCTCAATCTTCTAAATTCTAGCAAGTACAAGCCAAGTCTATCCAGTGTTTCTTCATATGAAAGTCCTGACATCCCAGGAATCAGTCTGGTGAACCTTCTCTTTAGTCCCTCTATGGCAAGAATGTCTTTCCTCAGATTAGGAGACCAAAACTGTACGCAATACTCCAGGTGTGGTCTCACCAAGACCGTGTACAACTTCAGTAGAACCTCCCTGCTCCTATACTCAAATCCTTTTGCTATGAATGCTAACATACCATTCGATTTCATCACTACCTACTGCACCTGCATGCCTACTTTCAATGACTGGTGTACCATGATACCCAGGTCTCGTTGCATCTCCCCTTTTCCTAATCGGCCACCATTCAGATAATAGTCTACTTTCCTGTTTTTACCACCAAAGTGGATAACCTCACATTTATCCACATTATACTGCATCTGCCATGCATTTGCCCACTCACCCTGCCTATCCAAGTCACCTTGCAGCTTCTTAGCATCCTCCTCACTGCTCACACTGCCCCCCAGATAATTGAAGAATTATCACTAATGCATCCATTATTTCAGGGGCTACTTCCTTAAGTATTCTAGGATGCAGCCTATCTGGCCCTGGAGATTTATCAGCCTTTAATCCATTCAATTTACCTAACACCACTTCCCGGCTAACCTGGATTTCACTCAGATCCTCCATCTCATTTGACCCGCAATCCTCTGCTATTTCCGGCAGATTATTTATGTCTTCCTTAGTGAAGACGGAACCAAAGTAGTTATTCAATTGTTCTGCCATATCCTTGTTCCCCATGATCAATTCACCTGCTTCTGACTGCAAGGGACCTATATAACCATATAACCATATAACCATATAACAATTACAGCACGGAAACAGGCCATCTCGACCATTCTAGTCCATGCCGAACACGTATTCTCCCCTAGTCCCATATACCTGTGCTCAGACTATAACCCTCCATTCCTTTCCCGTCCATATAACTATCCAATTTATTTTTAATTGATAAAAACGAACCTGCCTCCACCACCTTCACTGGAAGCTCATTCCACACAGCCACCACTCTCTGAGTAAAGAAGTTCCCCCTCATGTTACCCCTAAACTTCTGTCCCTTAATTCTCAAGTCATGTCCCCAACCTACATTTGTTTTAACTAATCTTTTTCTCTTCACATATTTATAAAAACTTTTGCAGTCAGTTTTTATGTTCCCTGCCAGTTTCCTTTCATAATTTATTTTCCCTTTCCTAATTAAGCCCTGGATTCTGAATTTCTCCCAGTCCTCTGGGAGGCTGCTTTTTATTTTATTTTTACCTATTTTCCTCACGTTCTCTCTCTCTTCCTTTTTCTTTTTCACACACTATATATCACATGTTTTTTCAATTCTCTATTATCTAGTCCATCTTTCTCTTTTTCATTTTCAAAAAAAACAAAACGCTGTACATAAAATCAAATATGCCAATATATATTTGGCACCTGAAAAAAGGTGCCACACTATTGTACTTACTTCTATAATTAAAAAAAAAAAATACTGCATTTGCATCATGTTCCGACTTACTCAATCCGTCTAAACAGTCCTGATGCCTTTTTGTATCCTCCTCACAATTCACCATCTCACACAGTTACCTGTCATTGGCAGAGCCTGGAATATCACTTCCTGATCTCTCATCCAAATTATGAATCGCTGCAACCCAAATATTTCATGCACAAAACATCCCACCTGGCACCCTGAAAAAAGATGTCATGCAGGGGGATTACTAATATCCTAGACAATACTTTGATATCTTTGTTTCACCATCGCCTTTTGAGTTCAACTGGATTAAAGCAACTGCAACATAAAAATACCTTTGTAAAGTAGATTTGATTGGAAGGATTTTCTGTTGCAAATTGCCTGTCAAATGAGACTGGTGTTTCTATCTCAGTATTTTGCAGTAGTCATTAAAAATACTGTGTGGGCTAACTAATGATATTCTTGTTTTAAACAGAATCTTTGGACCACATCCTACTTACCTACTGGACTGAAAACTACATAAAGCTTTTTTCAACTGTTAACCAGCAGTGAAAGCTTATCAGCATCAAACCCCAAACCAACATGTTGTGAAGGAAATGTTGTGGTGACCCATTTAGTTCCAAATAAATTAGTCGATGTTTACACACTGTAAATAAAATCTCTCTGTAATGTTAGAAACCCCTGTACTCCTTATACCAAATAAATGTATTGCAAGTAGCATGTGAAATTCACATTATATCAATTGTAAACGTCATTGTGTTCAACAGTCTTAATGAAATATCCAATTCACTCTCCAGAGGATGATATTTACAGAATATAGAGAAAGAGATTCAGCATGGAAACAGGCTCTTCAGCTGACCATTGATCACCCATACACTAGTTCTATATTGTCCCACTTTCACATTCTGCACACAAGGGGAAATTTACAGAAGCCAATTAAACTACAAACCACGTGGTCACAGGGAAAACACATAAACAGCATCAGGTTCAAACTTGGTTCTGGGTCTGTACCAGGATGGTAGAATAGTCATTACCTATCATTATGCATTTCAATTTCTTTCCTGTAACACATTATCTGGGGGTGGTGGGGTGAGAGGGGGAGGGGAGGGGGAGGGATGGAGAGAGAGAGAGGGGGAGTGAAAGGAGGAGGAGGTGGGAGGTGTGTGAAGAAGGGGTTAGATAGGGGGAGAGGGGGGGGAGAGAAGGAGGCAGGAGAGGGGGAGAGAGGGGGGTGATGGAGAGAGACATGGAGAGAGAGGAGGGGAGAACAATGAGAGGAGAGTGGGGAAGAGAAACATAGAAACATAGAAAATAGGTGCAGGAGGAGGCCATTCGACCCTTCGAGCCAGCACCACCATTCATTGTGATCATAGAAACATAGAAACATAGAAAAATAGGTGCAGGAGTAGGCCATTCGGCCCTTCGAGCCTGCACCGCCATTCAATATGATCATGGCTGATCATCCAACTTAGTATCCTGTACCTGCCTTCTCTCCATACCCCCTGATCCCTTTAGCCACAAAGGGCCACATCTAACTCCCTCTTAAATATGCCGGTAGGCGGCGCGACTCTCGTCTGCAGCGGCCTCTGCAGTCCGTCTGCGTTTTTATTATTTTATGTCTATGTTTTTATGTAGTTTTTGTTATTTTTGTTGGGGTATGTGTGTGGGGGGGTGGGGGTGGTGTGGGGGGGTTGGGGGTAACTTTTAAATCTCTCCCTGCACGGGAGACCCGACCTTTTCTTTGTCGGGTCTCCGTTGTCGTTGGGGCTGCAACGAGGAGCGGCCTCCAACAGGAAGACCGGGGGCTCCAGTGCCGATACTCACCTCACCGTCGCGGAGCTGGCCGAGTCCAGAGCGGGTGGAGCTGTGGTGGACGCTGCTGCGACCCGACCCCCGGAGATTTGGTGGCTGCAACTGCGGGTTTGGCGGACGGCACCGGGAGCCCGCGGGTCCCTGGAGGGAGACCGCTTTTCAGGGCTCCCGCAACGGCGACTTCTCCCGCCCGAGTTGCGGGGTTGAAGAGCTCCTGGAGCGGGGCCTACATCACCACCCCGCGCGGCTTGGAATGGCGGCGGGTCTCTGCGAGCGCGCGCCGGGGGCTCTAACATCAAGAACCCGGTGTGCGACCTTGCATCACCCGGCGTGGTTTAAATGGCCACGGGACAATTCGCCATCGCCCGCCGGGGGCTTTGACTTTGACTTTGACTCTGACATCGGGGGGGGGGGGGGGGGGGGCAGTGGAGAGAAAAGTTTTTTTGGCCTTCCATCACAGCAATGTGATGGATGTTTATGTAAAATATGTTGTGTCTTGGGTCTATTTGTTTGTAATGTATGGCTGCAGAAACGGCATTTCGTTTGGACCTCAAGGGGTCCAAATGACAATAAATTGAATTGAATTGAATTGAATTGAATTGAATTGAATTGAAATATAGCCAATGAACTGGCCTCAACTACCTTCTGTGGCAGAGAATTCCAGAGATTCACCACTGTGTGAAAAATGTTTTTCTCATCTCGGTCCTAAAAGATTTCCCCCTTATCATTAAACTGTGACCCCTTGTTCTGGACTTCCCCAACATCGGGAACAATCTTCCTGCACCTAGCCTGTCCAACCCCTTAAGAATTTTGTAAGTTTCTATAAGATCCCCTCTCAATCTTCTAAATTCTAGCAAGTACAAGCCAAGTCTATCCAGTGTTTCTTCATATGAATGTCCTGACATCCCAAGAATCAATCTGGTGAACCTTCTCTGTAGTCCCTCTATGGCAAGAATGTCTTTCCTCAGATTAGGAGACCAAAACTGTACGCAATACTCCAGGTGTGGTCTCACCAAGACCCTGTACAACTTCAGTAGAACCTCCCTGCTCCTATCCTCAAATCCTTTTGCTATGAATGTTAACATACCATTCGATTTCTTCACTGCCTGCTGCACCAGTATGCCTACTTTCAATGACTGGTGTACCATGATACCCAGGTCTCGTTGGATCTCCCCTTTTCCTAATCAGCCACCATTCAGATAACAGTCTACTTTCCTGTTTTTACCACCAAAGTGGATAACCTCACATTTATCCACATTATACTGCATCTGCCATGCATTTGCCCACTCACCCAGCCTATCCAAGTCACCTTGCAGCCTCCTAGCATCCTCTTCACAGCTCACACTGCCCCCCAGATAATTGAAAAATTATCAGTAATGCATCCATTATTTCAGGGGCTACTTCCTTAAGTATTCTGGGATGCAGCCTATCTGGCCCTAATGATTTATCGGCCTTTAATCCATTCAATTTACCTAACACTACTTCCCGGCTAACCTGGATTTTACTCAGTTCCTCCATCTCATTTGACCCGCAATCCTCTGCTATTTCCGGCAGATTGTTTATGTCTTCCTTAGTGAAGACAGTACCAAAGTAGTTATTCAATTGGTCTGCCATGTCCTTGTTCCCCATGATCAATTCACCTGTTTCTGACTGCAAGGAACCTACATTTGTTTTAACTAATCTTTTTCTCTTCACATATTTACAAAAAACTTTTGCAGTCAGTTTCTATGTTCCCTGCCAGTTTCCTTTCATCATTTATTTTCCCTTTCCTAATTAAGCCCTTTGTCCTCCTCTGCTGGACTCTGAATTTCTCCCAGTCCTCTGGGAGGCTGCTTTTTCTGGCTAATTTGCACGTTACATCTTTTGTTTTTATACTATCCCTGATTTCCCTTGTTATCCACGGATGCACTACCTTCTCTGATTTATTATTTTGCCTAACTGGGATGAACAATTGTTGTAGTTCATCCATGAATTCTTTAAATGCCTTTCATTGCATATCCACCGTCAACCCTTTAAGAATCAATTGCCAGTCTATCTTGGCCAATTCACGTCTCATACCCTCAAAGTTGTTCAGGACCCTTGTTTCTGAATTAACATTGTCACTCTCCATCCTAATGAAGAACTTAACCATATTATGGTCACTCTTGCCCAAGGGGCCACACACAACAAAACCGCTAACTAACCCTTCCTCATTACTCAATACCCAGTCTAGAATAGCCTGCACTCTCGTTAGTTCTTTTACATGTTGGTTTAGAAAACTATCCCGCATACATTCAAAGAAATCATCTTCCTCAGTACCCCTGCCAATTATATTCACCCAATCTATATGTAGAAGTCACCCATTATAACTGTTTTACTTTTGTTGCACGCATTTCTAATTTCCTGTTTGATGCCAGCCCAAACTCCACTACTTCTGTTAGGTGGCCTGTACACAATTCCCACTAGGGTATGAGACGTGAATTAGCCAAGATGGACTGGCAATTGATGCTTAAAGGTTTGTTGGTGGATATGCAATGGAAAGCATTTAAAGACTGCATGGATCAACCACAACAATTGTTCATCCCAGTTTGGCAAAACAATAAATCAGGGAAATTAGTGCATCTGTGGATAACAAGGGAAATCAGGGATAGTATCAAAACAAAAGGTCAAGCTTACAAATTAGCCCGAAAAAGCAGCCTACCAGAGGACTGGGAGAAATTCAGTCTAGCAGAGGAGGACAAAGGGATTAATTAGGAAAGGGAAAATAGATTATGAAAGAAAACTGTCTGGGAACATAAAAACTGACTGCAAAAGTTTTTTATAGATATGTGAAGAGAAAAAGATTAGTTAAAACAAATGTAGGTCCCTTGCAGTCAGAAACAGGTGAAATGATCATGGGGAACAAGGACATGGCAGACCAATTGAATAACTACTTTGGTTCTGTCTTCACTAAGGAAGACATAAATAATCTGCCGGAAATAGCAGGGGACAGGGGGTCAAATGAGCTGGAGGAACTGAGTGAAATCCAGGTTAGCCGGGATGTGGTGTCAGGTAAATTGGATGGATTAAAGGCCGATAAATCCCCAGGGCCAGATAGGCTGCATCCCAGAGTACTTAAGGAAGTAGCCCCAGAAATAGTGGATGCATTAGTGATAATTTTTCAAAACTCATTAGATTCTGTAGTAGTTCCTGAGGATTGGAGGGTAGCTAATGTAACCCCACTTTTTAAAAAGGGAGGGAGAGAGAAAACGGGGAATTACAGACCAGTTAGTCTAACATCGGTAGTGGGGAAAATGCTAGAGTCAGTTATTAAAGATGGGATAGCAGCACATTTGGAAACTGGTGAAATCATTGGACAAAGTCAGCATGGATTTATGAAAGGCAAATAATGTCTGACAAATCCTATGTTATTTTTCGAGGATGTAACTAGTAGAGTGGATAAGGGAGAACCAGTGGATGGGCTATATCTGGACTTTCAGAAGGCTTTCGACAAGGTCCCACATAAGAGATTAGTATGCAAACTTAAAGCACACGGTAGTGGGCTTCAGTATTGATGTGGATAGAGAACTGGCTGGCAGACAGGAAGCAAAGAGTAGGAGTAAACGGGTCCTTTTCAGAATGGCAGGCAGTGACTAGTGGGGTACTGCAAGGCTCAGTGCTGGGACCCCAGCTATTTACAATATATATTAATGATCTGGACGAAGGAATTGAAGGCAACATCTCCAAGTTTGCGGATGGCACGAAGCTGGGGGCAGTGTTAGCTGTGAGGAGGATGCTAGGAGGCTGCAAGGTGACTTGGATAGGTTGGGTGAGTGGGCAAATGCATGGCAGATGCAGTATAATGTGGATAAATGTGAGGTTATCCACTTTGGTGGCAAAAACAGGAACGTAGACTGTTATCTGAATGGTGGCCGAATAGGAAAAGGGGAGATGCAATGACACCTGGGTGTCATGGTACACCAGTCTTTGAACGTGGGCATGCAGGTGCAGCAGGCAGTGAAGAAAGCGAATGGTATGTTGGCATTCATAGCAAGAGGATTTGAGTATAGGAGCAGGGAGGTTCTACTGCAGTTGTACAGGGTCCTTGTGAGACCACACCTGGAGTATTGCGTACAGTTTTGGTCTCCTAATCTGAGGAAAGACATTCTTGCCATGGAGGGCGTGCAGAGAATGTTCACCAGACTGATTCCTGGAATGTTAGGACTTTCATATGAAGAAAGACTGGATAGACTTGGCTTGTACTCGCTAGAATTTAGAAGATTGAGGGGGTATCTTATAGAAATGTACAACATTCTTAAGAGGTTGGACAGGCTAGATGCAGAAAGATTGTTCCCGATGTTGGGGAAGTCCAGAACAAGGGGTCACAGTTTAAGGATCAGGGGGAAGTCTTTTAGGACCGAGATGAGAAAAAAAAAATTCACACAGAGAGGGGTGAATCTGTGGAATTCCCTGCCACAGAAGGTAGTTGAGGCCAGTTCATTGGCTATATTTAAGATTAGAGTTAGATGTGACCCTTGTGGCTAAAGGGATCAGAGGGTATGGAGAGAAGGCAGGTACAGGATACTGAGTTGGATGATCAGCGATGATCATATTGAATGGCGGTGCAGGCTCAAAGGGCCGAATGGCGTACTCCTGCACCTAGTTTCTATGTTTCTATGGACAGCAGGTTGCAAGCGACAACATGATGGACCGGAATGTCTCTTTCATGGCCGCAAGAATTAATCGAGTTCTGGAATGATTGCGGAAGTCTAGCAGTGGCAGGAGTGTCTGGTTTTGATGTTAATTGTCCATTGCGAGCAAGTTTGCTCAACTAACTATCGGCCCTCTATGCTAACACGCTCCCATCCCGCTGGGTATGCCGGTGGCGTCTTTGGCTGTGCATCTATTGCTTCTCTCTGCAGCGAAAACGTGACCGGAGACGGAGACGTATCTCTAGTATAAAACCTGCAACTTTCAGGTTGTTAGCAGTCAGATTTAACATCAAAGCAGAGTATCGCATATCCCTCTGCATAGGGCAGAAGTTCAAGAACTCAAAAGACACCGAAGAGCGTCCAACAAACACAGAGACGTCGAGAAGACTTCCGTTGCTTCACAGGCGACGTCTTCAGCATCAAGGACAGCGATCGTCGACAAAGCAGCGAGAGCTCCTTTTGGTAAGTTTTCCAAACGAACTCTATCCTGACTCGAAGCATGCAACATCGCGTCCCATTCATCATGGGAATCTTCCCGCATCCAACTTCTGTGAACATGACAGCTTCTTACTGTTTGAATTGATTCATGATATTCACAAACCGTTCCAAATTGAAGCGATCGGTGAAGTGGGATTCAGAGAAGGGAGAGGATGGGGTGGGGGAGGTCGGTGCAAATGGTTTTATGGAGTAACATGTTATTTGGTTTACAGAACAGTTCAAAATGGTGATCAGCTTCGACTAGCATTCGGTGACGCTTTTTGCGCTCTTCAGCGTCCTCTGGTCTCAGGTCTCAGGCATCCCAGAGGTGGACGACGACCCTAGTTCAAGGTGAGCGTCCCTCTGTTAACTTTATCAGATCAGGGAGGGTCTCTCTCTCCACAACAGATGCTGACCCAGTTCAGGAAATCAAAACTAAATCACAAGCCTTCCAGGGTTATCCCCTTGTGTCAGTTGTGTGTCGACATGAAGGAAGAAAACAGTATCAGCTCTGAAGGAGAGAGGGACTGGAGAGCACGGATTGGGGTGCGATGAGGAGCAGGTTCCATGGATTTCCTTCGATCAGGGCCGGTCTCTGCCTCACGGCCAGTGCCTTGTCATCCCGCGGTAATATGAACCACAGGTACAGTTTCTGATCACTGACGGCACTTTATTTTATACAATGTTGTTAGTGTTTGTTAATGAACGTCGGCAGGTTGAAAATCCGAAAGTGGTTGAGGTTTGAAGCCATGGATCCAAGCGACGTGGTGCCGGGAGAAAACACAGGTGCACGTGGTGATGGGGTGAAACGATGATGCCTGGGTGGGAATCAGAAACAGCGAAGGAAACTTCGCATCCACATCATCGCTCAGGTCGGGAAAAACTGGTGGGATAAAATTTACAATCTCGGCATCCGGCAATATTCTGTGCGATGAGAGCGCTTGTCTTTCTCTACGCAATTCCTCCCTTGGCTTTGACCGATCTCTGTCCGTTTCCAAAAATGTTTGACCCGTCAACTAGCCAACGTCTGCAAACCTGTTAGATTGCAAGGACCAGAATTGAGTGCAAACTGCATTGCATATGGTCACGCTATGGCGTGCATATGAGTGTATGCGTATTTGTGTCAGTGTTAATATTGGAAGCATTTAGCCAGTGTATTATGTAATTAAGTTGAAGGACGAAGCCGTGTGTTCCCAAAATACGGGTTTCCGATATTTCTATGAACCTGCAATTTCCATTCATTTACATATTTTGTTTCTCTCACTAGACCAAACCCACACACTGATGGCCTCTTCACGAACGAGTTCAACGAGATGCTGAGCCAGTTGTCCGCCAAGGAATTCCTGGAATCCCTGATCAGGAACTCAACTAGGTATCTATTTGAAATGTATTGGTGGACGACAGGTGGGGATGAAACAGCGAGAGAATCAAACCTCATGGCCATGCAAAGTTTTAAATGATCAGGGACTAGATTGTTCAACTGTAAACAATTCAAACAATAGTTAAGTAACTCAACCATAAGGACAGATAAGCGTTTTTATTGGCAGAATAAGGTCAGATAAAATATTTCACAGAGCCGTGAATAGGTTTTCCAAAGGGATACAAGAAACAAGGAAACAAGACAGAAACAACAAGCTGACAGGAAACAATTAGTAGGGCATAACGGGTGCCTTTCAGAATGGCAGGCAGTGACTAGTGGGGCACCGCAAGGCTGGTGCTGCGACTGCAGCTAATTACAATATATATCAATGATTTAGATGAAGGGATTTAAAGTAACATTAGGAAATTTGCAGATGACACAAAACGGGGTTGTAGTGTGTACTTTGAGGAGGATCTATGAGAATGCAGTATGACTTGGACAGGTTGGGTGAGTGGGCACATGCAAGTTAATGTGGATAAATGTGAGGTTATCCACTTTGGTAGCAAAAACAGGAGGCAAATTATTATTTAAATGGTGTCAAGTTGGGAAAAGGGGAAAGACAATGGGATCTGGGGTCCTTGTTCATCAGTCAATGCAAGTAAGCATGCAGGTGCAAGTGGATGTGAAGAAAACAAGTGGCATGTTGGCCTTCATAACAAGAGGAGGTGAGTATAGGAGCAAAAGGTCCTTCTTCATTTGTATAGGGGCCTAGTGAGAGCACACATGGTGTATTGTGTACAGTTTTGGTCCCCTAATTTGAGGAAGGACATTCATGCTATTGAGGGAGCGCAGCGTAGGTTTACAAGTTTATTCTCGGGATGGTGGGACTGTCAAATGTTGAGAGAATGTAGTGGCGGGGCTTCTTACACTGGAATTTAGGATGAGAGGGCATCTTGTTGAAACATGTAAGATTATTAAGGGTTTGGACAAGCTAGAAGCGGGAAACATGTTCACGATGTTGGGGGAGTCCAGAACCAGGGGCCAACATTTAACAGTAAGGGGTAAGCCATTTAGAATGGAGTTGAGGAAACACTATTTTACACAGAGAGTTGTGAGTCTGTGGAATACTCTGCGTCAGAGGGTGGTGGAGGCCGGTTCTCTGAATATTTTCAAGAGAAAGCTAGATAGGGCTCTTAAAGATAGTGGAGTCAGGGGATATAGGGAGAAGGCAAGAATGGGGTGCTCATTGGGGATGATCAGCCATCATCACATTGTTGTCTCGAAGGGCAGAATGGCCTACTCCTGCACCTATGTCTATTGTCTATTGCCTCAGGTGCAATGTTTAATAATGGGGGAAGAACTCATCTGATAGATACATAGATGGATACATGGATAGACATTAAAGGTCGGAGAGAAGCTGCAGCCGGAAGCAGCGAGAGTCAGTTTTGACTGGAAGTAGGTGAGACAGAGGGAAAGAAGATTCAAAAAGAGCGGCAAAGGCCCAGTACAAGTGTTCACTGTGAAGGTCGGATCGAAGTAGCAGCAAGAGCGAGTATTGGCTGGAAGTAGGTGAGCCGGAGGGAAAGAAGATTTAAAAAGAACCCCAAAGGCCCAGGTTCGAGTAATTTACAAATTAGCCCTAAATTAGTTGATTAAGTAACAGATAAAGAAGTGCAGCTGTGGCGGAGCGACCTTGTTGAGCAAAGTGTGAGTCTTTGGCTCAAGAGTCTTGGGCAAGGAGGCTACAATTACAGGTACATTACATCCACTGGCTCTCCTTTGTCCATTTTACTTGTTGCATGCTCCAAAAATTCCAGAAGATTTGTCAAACACGATTTCCCCTTTGTAAATCCATGCTGACTTGCACTGATCATGTTACTGCCATCCAAATTCGCCGCTATTACATCTTTAATAATCGACTCCAGCACCTTTCCCACGACTGATGTCTGGCTAACATCTATAATTCCCTGCTCTCTTTCTCTCATTTCTTATAAAGAGGGATAACATTAGTTACACTCCAATCAGAGGAACAGATCCAGAATCTATAGAACATTATAAAACGATCACTATGCGTCTAAGATTTCTGGAACCATCTCCTTAAGTGCTGTGGGATGCAAACAATCATGCCCTGGGGATTTATCAGCCTTCAGTCCCATCAGTCTACCAAACAACATTCTCTCACTGATGTGAATTTCCAATAGGTCACTAACCCCAATGGTCCAAGAAGCAAGGTTAGGAACATCTGAAAAGTTGACACCTGGAGCAGCAGATTCCATTGGTCGATATTATCTATCTTCTATTAAAAAAAATATATATATTTAATGGACATGCAAATAAACACCACACATATATATGTTGGCATTGTGGTGAGTATAAAATCGGAAAATTAATGTGGGGAGAATGGCCTGTTCTCCAGGTATGGCGTGCATATATGTGTGTGCGTGTATGCATCAGGGTAGGTATTGGAAGCATTTAGCCAGTGTATTATGACATTAAGTGGAAGCATGAAGCCATGTGCTCCCAGTATCCCAGTTTCCGATATTTCTAAGAACCACCAATTTCCATTCATTTACATATTTTGTTTCTCTCACGCGACAGTGATGGTCTCTTCACGAGCGAGGACAGCGAGATGATGGACCAGTTGTCCGCCATGGAATTCCTCGAATCCCGGAAAGGGAACTCAACTAGGTATGTAAGCACCGGATTGAATGCCAGGGGTTTGGGGTAAGCTGTGGATTGGAATGTTCATGTGCGATAGCTTCTATTTGAAATGCATTGGTGGACGACAAGTAGGGACGAAACATCGAGAGCATCAAACCTCGTGGCCATGTAAAGTTTGAAATGATCAGGGGTTTGATTGTCGAATTGTAAACATTTCAAATAGTTGAATAATTCATCCATCAAGACAGATAAGCCTTTATATTTGTATAATAAGTTCTGATTAAAATTTTATGAGTCATGAATAGGTTTTCCGAAGGGATATGGTGCAATGTTTAATAATGGCTGAAGAAGAAGTAGTGAAGAACCCCGCCAGGACGCATGCGTGTCATTCTTCAAAGCAGCGGTGTGAAATCACAGATAACTGTAATGACTGATCATAGTAAGATTAGAGAAGAAAATACCAGTTGAGTATATGATCAAGGGTGGGAGCGGAGGGCACGTATTCCCTCAACGCACTCCTCATAAAATAACGATCAAACTTCGAACTGGTAAATTCTCGTTTAAATCTTACTATTTTGTGACTACGTGAAGATTTCAAAGCTCTGTGATTTCATGCCGTGGAAACGAGTCCATGCATCACATCTGCCTTAATTGACTGTGGGAGGAATTGTGTTAACATGTTTAGACATGAATCCAACATTGAAATCCATGATAAATTGTTAACAACAAATTATAGCCCCTATTTATGGGGTGAAATTATATTACAGAACTTAAAATTGGCTCTGCAAAGTTCCAGTTTAACTACTGGTTTGTGGTAGAATAGTTGGAACATTTTCCCCTGATCCATCCTGCTGTCTCGAGGATTTGGTTCATTGGTACATCCAACTCCATAGCTGCCGATGTAGTTGCAGCCCTGGTGGAATAAGATTTGAATATGTTAGTATCCACCCCAGCTGTTGTTAAAACCTGTTTCAGCCATCTGGAAATAGTTTGAACCGACACTTTTTTGTGGGTTTGTTTGTGGCTGATTAGTAGTGCCATCTCATAGCCTCAGATGTTTTTGGTGTTCTCCATATAGAACAATAATTGTCTTATTATACAGAGATGATATCTGTAGGGTAATCCCTAAATTCTATTTTGAGGCCTGATGATCCCGGTCTGTTCTGTTTGACTAATTCGTAATATGAAACGTTATATTCCTGTTGAAGAAGTCATATAGTCCAGCCTTAACTTATGTACGACTGTACCCTTAGTGCCGTGACCAAAGCCATCAGCATGACGGTTTTGTGTGTCAGTCTTTTCAGGGACAGAGCTGTTGCTGGAGACCAATTCCTTAGCAACGTTAGGGCAATACTCATATCCCATTTAGAGAGTACCTGGTTCTTGGGGGATTGATATTAAAAATTCCCCTCATAAGTTTGGTTACCAGGGGTGAGTCCCAACAGAATGACGCTCTGATCCTCGCCATAGATATGTTGAAAGGGCACTTCTGGCGCAGTTAATGGCACTGTAACTGAGCCCCTCATAATAATGGAGGCCTGCCAGGAATTCGAGAGCAGACATTATGTTCATCAAACTGTAGGTGATGTTGTTTCTGTGACAATATATCTCCCATTTCCTGATGTATACCAGATATAGTTTTTGATGGACTGTCTGTGGCCCGCAGAGATAATGTTCAATGTTCTGTCCGCCAGTCCCAGTTGCAGTAGAGGTTTCTTTAGACTCTACAAATTGATAGGTTTGTTGTTTTTGACATGGATGGGTTCCCCTGTTACGGGATGAACCAATAATCTGGTTGTTTCAGGATGGTGATGCATGGTTAAAGCCCATGTTGAGTATCACAGGGAACCATGGTTAAGTAGGCCAATCGGCACTACCAATTAACAGACGCTGAGTCTTGTTGTATTTTTCGTAATACCCGACTGATGATGCAGAAAAGGAGAGAATGCATAGATAAACAATTGCCCCCTCAATGCACTGTCCCAGGGTCTGGTTCCCAAGAAAAACAGTTTGGTAACTGGTGATTAAGTCTTATTTTATTGAATTTGCGTGACCTGATGTCTGTCACTGAATTTTGGATTACCTGGTAGGTAAGTAGCTGATATTCCAATATTTCTCTGGACCATTACCAAATTGTATTAGTCAGATTGTCACTCTGTAGTCTAACATGCTGGTGATTTATCCCAGAGCAGTATGACTTTAGGCCATAGAACACACCCCACATTTCCAGGTAGTTTATGCCCAGTGTCTGTGATAATGATGCCTCCTGTGCCTTTCATCTACCTCCACAGATGGAGATGGAAATTGGTAGTACCCCAACCAAGCGCACTGGCATCAGTTTGTAGCACCACTAAGGGTTTGCTGATAACGATAGGGTTGGAACAATGCCGAATGTTATCCCTCCACCATTTTAATTCCATAAGCTTTGATTGGTGGCTACTGGTCTGTCGAAATGACCAGTATTAACTTTGAGTGTTTGCATTTTTGCCCTTTGTAGATTTTTGGTAATACAAAGGTCCAAATTGTGTGGCTGGAAAGGCAGACACTATATGCCAATTATACTTGCTACCAATCTGATAGACGGTTCACTGATGTCAGTGGGGTTGTTGCAGGCCTCAGTTAAGACTGTAGCCTTGTCCTTTGGTAAAGTTACGGACATGTGAGCTGTCAATAGTGAACCCCAAATAATCCATTATGTTGGTAGGCGTTAGTTTAGATTTAACTGGATGGATGATAACCCCAGTTTTCACCCAATTGTATGGTTGCTGTTACAGCTAGTTAGGCCAACTCCAAAGTTATGCCCACAATTAGTATGATCATATGATTATGTATTTGGTAGAGCTCTATACTGCCAGAGCTGCCCCATCCAGTTGAATTTTTTAAAATAACGTTTGTGATCAGTCCGTGTAGGCACTGAATGGTAAGCATCTTTTAGGTCGATGCTAGCCATGGAGTAGCCTTTGGAAATCAGTCCTTTAGCAGTTACCAGTTACTATTTTGTACTGAATATATAGTACAATATATTCAATTTGGTCAATTCGATGATGATGCGACTGTCACCATCTATTTTGTTTTTGGTAAAGATATATGACACAAATTCCAGCCAATCGTGTTGGGTTTACTCATTACCCCTTTTGCACAATTCAATGGTATATCCCTGGATACTGCTTAGGATATAAGTGCCTGTAGTTAATATACATCATGTATCCAAAAGAGAATAATCTCCCACCAATGTGTGTATTATCCACTCTTCCTATAATTTGTAAGGGACCAGACCCACCTACCTCCATTGTTACCAGTGGAAGTTTGCTTCTTCTGTGTGGTCTTCGTGGAGGTTGAGGCGCCGGTGTCTGGGTTTGTTTTTGGGTTCGGGGTTTGCGCATCTTCCAGAAAGGCCGGTCTGGGCTAGACCATAGCCCAGACCGGCCTTTCTGGAAGATGCGCAAACCCCGAACCCAAAAACAAGACCGATGTCCTGTATGCCCGGCCTTTGAGCTTTCACCAGCTTCTCTTGTTCTGCTGGTGGGTGCATAAGGGTGCTGTCTTTGGCTGTAGGAGATCCTTAATGTTGTCGCCTTTATGAGCCCCAGGGCTTTCCTAAGTCCTGCTACGACATGTTTCCAGATGCTATTTCCATGACTGGAACATCCAGGGATGCGCAGTTTCCTGGTCCCAAGTATTTTTGCAGTGGTGTCCATCGTGGTCTGGCTCTATGTATTTGGACACCATGACCAGTAGATTTTGCCTTCCTGCACCCCATGCACAGTTGTAGTTTAGTTCGTCAAAACCCCTCTTCAGGGTCAGCCCAGAATTGACCCCCCAGTACTCCCCTCTGACGAGGGAGATGCACTGTGCAGCCCTACGTTGCTGCTGTGGGTGTTTTTTATAGCCCCACGGTGACTAGACTCCATCTCCCGGAGTCTGTCATGTTGGAGCTCTGCTCCATAAGCCGCTCAAACCGGCTCCAGCGCTCACGGTCGCTGGCCGCTCGCGGCTGCTCAAAGTCGGACTCATCAGTCAACGACTCTTTTGGTTTTCTTCTTGCCTTCCCGCCCTGACGCAGTGTTTAATCTGGCCGGTGCGGGGGCGAAGTCGGGCAAAGCTGTTCCCTTAGGGTGATTCCTGTGCCGCCAGCCGCTGCTGGCGTCCGCAACTCCGCGGTCTTCCCTCGCCAGCTTTGTCGCAGCTCTGGTCGACTTCTTTGCCTTGTGCATGTTTCCCCCACCTGTAGAACAGTATGGGAACAATAAAGACCGCAGTATCACTTACCTGCAGGTCCAGGCTTAATACTTGTCGTTAAGGGGAAACGTCCTTCCACCCCTCCTCCTGCCGTTTTGACTTGTCAAAGCCAACGGCTCCGTTCTGTATGGTCTCCCGCCCAGCCATGGTGTTTAATCTGGCCGGTGCGGGAGCGAAGTCGGGCACAGCTGTTCCCTTACGGGTGATTCCTGTGCCGCCTGCCATTGTTTGCACAGCTCTCCATGTTTCCCCACCTGTGAAACAGTATGGGGAGAATAAAGACCGCAGTTTCACTTACCTGCAGGTCCAGGTTTAAACTGTCACTACGCGGGAACGTCGTTCCACCTTTCCCACGACTGATGTCTGGCTAACATCTATAATTCCCTGCTCTCTTTCTCTCATTTCTTATAAAGAGGGATAACATTAGTTACACTCCAATCAGAGGAACAGATCCAGAATCTATAGAACATTATAAAACGATCACTATGCGTCTAAGATTTCTGGAACCATCTCCTTAAGTGCTGTGGGATGCAAACAATCATGCCCTGGGGATTTATCAGCCTTCAGTCCCATCAGTCTACCAAACAACATTCTCTCACTGATGTGAATTTCCAATAGGTCACTAACCCCAATGGTCCAAGAAGCAAGGTTAGGAACATCTGAAAAGTTGACACCTGGAGCAGCAGATTCCATTGGTCGATATTATCTATCTTCTATTAAAAAAAATATATATATTTAATGGACATGCAAATAAACACCACACATATATATGTTGGCATTGTGGTGAGTATAAAATCGGAAAATTAATGTGGGGAGAATGGCCTGTTCTCCAGGTATGGCGTGCATATATGTGTGTGCGTGTATGCATCAGGGTAGGTATTGGAAGCATTTAGCCAGTGTATTATGACATTAAGTGGAAGCATGAAGCCATGTGCTCCCAGTATCCCAGTTTCCGATATTTCTAAGAACCACCAATTTCCATTCATTTACATATTTTGTTTCTCTCACGCGACAGTGATGGTCTCTTCACGAGCGAGGACAGCGAGATGATGGACCAGTTGTCCGCCATGGAATTCCTCGAATCCCGGAAAGGGAACTCAACTAGGTATGTAAGCACCGGATTGAATGCCAGGGGTTTGGGGTAAGCTGTGGATTGGAATGTTCATGTGCGATAGCTTCTATTTGAAATGCATTGGTGGACGACAAGTAGGGACGAAACATCGAGAGCATCAAACCTCGTGGCCATGTAAAGTTTGAAATGATCAGGGGTTTGATTGTCGAATTGTAAACATTTCAAATAGTTGAATAATTCATCCATCAAGACAGATAAGCCTTTATATTTGTATAATAAGTTCTGATTAAAATTTTATGAGTCATGAATAGGTTTTCCGAAGGGATATGGTGCAATGTTTAATAATGGCTGAAGAAGAAGTAGTGAAGAACCCCGCCAGGACGCATGCGTGTCATTCTTCAAAGCAGCGGTGTGAAATCACAGATAACTGTAATGACTGATCATAGTAAGATTAGAGAAGAAAATACCAGTTGAGTATATGATCAAGGGTGGGAGCGGAGGGCACGTATTCCCTCAACGCACTCCTCATAAAATAACGATCAAACTTCGAACTGGTAAATTCTCGTTTAATCTTACTATTTTGTGACTACGTGAAGATTTCAAAGCTCTGTGATTTCATGCCGTGGAAACGAGTCCATGCATCACATCTGCCTTAATTGACTGTGGGAGGAATTGTGTTAACATGTTTAGACATGAATCCAACATTGAAATCCATGATAAATTGTTAACAACAAATTATAGCCCCTATTTATGGGGTGAAATTATATTACAGAACTTAAAATTGGCTCTGCAAAGTTCCAGTTTAACTACTGGTTTGTGGTAGAATAGTTGGAACATTTTCCCCTGATCCATCCTGCTGTCTCGAGGATTTGGTTCATTGGTACATCCAACTCCATAGCTGCCGATGTAGTTGCAGCCCTGGTGGAATAAGATTTGAATATGTTAGTATCCACCCCAGCTGTTGTTAAAACCTGTTTCAGCCATCTGGAAATAGTTTGAACCGACACTTTTTTGTGGGTTTGTTTGTGGCTGATTAGTAGTGCCATCTCATAGCCTCAGATGTTTTTGGTGTTCTCCATATAGAACAATAATTGTCTTATTATACAGAGATGATATCTGTAGGGTAATCCCTAAATTCTATTTTGAGGCCTGATGATCCCGGTCTGTTCTGTTTGACTAATTCGTAATATGAAACGTTATATTCCTGTTGAAGAAGTCATATAGTCCAGCCTTAACTTATGTACGACTGTACCCTTAGTGCCGTGACCAAAGCCATCAGCATGACGGTTTTGTGTGTCAGTCTTTTCAGGGACAGAGCTGTTGCTGGAGACCAATTCCTTAGCAACGTTAGGGCAATACTCATATCCCATTTAGAGAGTACCTGGTTCTTGGGGGATTGATATTAAAAATTCCCCTCATAAGTTTGGTTACCAGGGGTGAGTCCCAACAGAATGACGCTCTGATCCTCGCCATAGATATGTTGAAAGGGCACTTCTGGCGCAGTTAATGGCACTGTAACTGAGCCCCTCATAATAATGGAGGCCTGCCAGGAATTCGAGAGCAGACATTATGTTCATCAAACTGTAGGTGATGTTGTTTCTGTGACAATATATCTCCCATTTCCTGATGTATACCAGATATAGTTTTTGATGGACTGTCTGTGGCCCGCAGAGATAATGTTCAATGTTCTGTCCGCCAGTCCCAGTTGCAGTAGAGGTTTCTTTAGACTCTACAAATTGATAGGTTTGTTGTTTTTGACATGGATGGGTTCCCCTGTTACGGGATGAACCAATAATCTGGTTGTTTCAGGATGGTGATGCATGGTTAAAGCCCATGTTGAGTATCACAGGGAACCATGGTTAAGTAGGCCAATCGGCACTACCAATTAACAGACGCTGAGTCTTGTTGTATTTTTCGTAATACCCGACTGATGATGCAGAAAAGGAGAGAATGCATAGATAAACAATTGCCCCCTCAATGCACTGTCCCAGGGTCTGGTTCCCAAGAAAAACAGTTTGGTAACTGGTGATTAAGTCTTATTTTATTGAATTTGCGTGACCTGATGTCTGTCACTGAATTTTGGATTACCTGGTAGGTAAGTAGCTGATATTCCAATATTTCTCTGGACCATTACCAAATTGTATTAGTCAGATTGTCACTCTGTAGTCTAACATGCTGGTGATTTATCCCAGAGCAGTATGACTTTAGGCCATAGAACACACCCCACATTTCCAGGTAGTTTATGCCCAGTGTCTGTGATAATGATGCCTCCTGTGCCTTTCATCTACCTCCACAGATGGAGATGGAAATTGGTAGTACCCCAACCAAGCGCACTGGCATCAGTTTGTAGCACCACTAAGGGTTTGCTGATAACGATAGGGTTGGAACAATGCCGAATGTTATCCCTCCACCATTTTAATTCCATAAGCTTTGATTGGTGGCTACTGGTCTGTCGAAATGACCAGTATTAACTTTGAGTGTTTGCATTTTTGCCCTTTGTAGATTTTTGGTAATACAAAGGTCCAAATTGTGTGGCTGGAAAGGCAGACACTATATGCCAATTATACTTGCTACCAATCTGATAGACGGTTCACTGATGTCAGTGGGGTTGTTGCAGGCCTCAGTTAAGACTGTAGCCTTGTCCTTTGGTAAAGTTACGGACATGTGAGCTGTCAATAGTGAACCCCAAATAATCCATTATGTTGGTAGGCGTTAGTTTAGATTTAACTGGATGGATGATAACCCCAGTTTTCACCCAATTGTATGGTTGCTGTTACAGCTAGTTAGGCCAACTCCAAAGTTATGCCCACAATTAGTATGATCATATGATTATGTATTTGGTAGAGCTCTATACTGCCAGAGCTGCCCCATCCAGTTGAATTTTTTAAAATAACGTTTGTGATCAGTCCGTGTAGGCACTGAATGGTAAGCATCTTTTAGGTCGATGCTAGCCATGGAGTAGCCTTTGGAAATCAGTCCTTTAGCAGTTACCAGTTACTATTTTGTACTGAATATATAGTACAATATATTCAATTTGGTCAATTCGATGATGATGCGACTGTCACCATCTATTTTGTTTTTGGTAAAGATATATGACACAAATTCCAGCCAATCGTGTTGGGTTTACTCATTACCCCTTTTGCACAATTCAATGGTATATCCCTGGATACTGCTTAGGATATAAGTGCCTGTAGTTAATATACATCATGTATCCAAAAGAGAATAATCTCCCACCAATGTGTGTATTATCCACTCTTCCTATAATTTGTAAGGGACCAGACCCACCTACCTCCATTGTTACCAGTGGAAGTTTGCTTCTTCTGTGTGGTCTTCGTGGAGGTTGAGGCGCCGGTGTCTGGGTTTGTTTTTGGGTTCGGGGTTTGCGCATCTTCCAGAAAGGCCGGTCTGGGCTATGGTCTAGCCCAGACCGGCCTTTCTGGAAGATGCGCAAACCCCGAACCCAAAAACAAGACCGATGTCCTGTATGCCCGGCCTTTGAGCTTTCACCAGCTTCTCTTGTTCTGCTGGTGGGTGCATAAGGGTGCTGTCTTTGGCTGTAGGAGATCCTTAATGTTGTCGCCTTTATGAGCCCCAGGGCTTTCCTAAGTCCTGCTACGACATGTTTCCAGATGCTATTTCCATGACTGGAACATCCAGGGATGCGCAGTTTCCTGGTCCCAAGTATTTTTGCAGTGGTGTCCATCGTGGTCTGGCTCTATGTATTTGGACACCATGACCAGTAGATTTTGCCTTCCTGCACCCCATGCACAGTTGTAGTTTAGTTCGTCAAAACCCCTCTTCAGGGTCAGCCCAGAATTGACCCCCCAGTACTCCCCTCTGACGAGGGAGATGCACTGTGCAGCCCTACGTTGCTGCTGTGGGTGTTTTTTATAGCCCCACGGTGACTAGACTCCATCTCCCGGAGTCTGTCATGTTGGAGCTCTGCTCCATAAGCCGCTCAAACCGGCTCCAGCGCTCACGGTCGCTGGCCGCTCGCGGCTGCTCAAAGTCGGACTCATCAGTCAACGACTCTTTTGGTTTTCTTCTTGCCTTCCCGCCCTGACGCAGTGTTTAATCTGGCCGGTGCGGGGGCGAAGTCGGGCAAAGCTGTTCCCTTAGGGTGATTCCTGTGCCGCCAGCCGCTGCTGGCGTCCGCAACTCCGCGGTCTTCCCTCGCCAGCTTTGTCGCAGCTCTGGTCGACTTCTTTGCCTTGTGCATGTTTCCCCCACCTGTAGAACAGTATGGGAACAATAAAGACCGCAGTATCACTTACCTGCAGGTCCAGGCTTAATACTTGTCGTTAAGGGGAAACGTCCTTCCACCCCTCCTCCTGCCGTTTTGACTTGTCAAAGCCAACGGCTCCGTTCTGTATGGTCTCCCGCCCAGCCATGGTGTTTAATCTGGCCGGTGCGGGAGCGAAGTCGGGCACAGCTGTTCCCTTACGGGTGATTCCTGTGCCGCCTGCCATTGTTTGCACAGCTCTCCATGTTTCCCCACCTGTGAAACAGTATGGGGAGAATAAAGACCGCAGTTTCACTTACCTGCAGGTCCAGGTTTAAACTGTCACTACGCGGGAACGTCGTTCCACCCCGCCTCCTGCCGTTTCGACTTGTCAAAGTCGACGGCCCCATTCTGAATAGTCTCTCGCCCGGCCGTGGTGTTCTGGCCGGCGCGGGATCAAAACTCGGCACAGCTGATCCCTTACGGGGCTTGTGCCTTCAGCTGCTGCTGGCTCCCGCAACTTCGCGGTCCTCCCCAGCCAGCTTTACTCGCAGCACTTATGGACACTATTTTGTCCAGCTTCCCCCACCCTGTGTAAAAACAGCGCGGGGACAAAAACTACCGCAGAGTATGTCACTTACCTGCAGGTCGCGGTTTCAAACTTACCGCTGTGGGGGAACACTCCACCCCGCCTGTCGTTTCGCAAGCGTGAAAGCGATATGACATGCATGCGTCCTGGCGGGGTTCTTCACGTGGTCACTCACGTGACTCCGAAGTAAAATCTAATGTTCTCATAGATAGATACATAGATAGACCATAAATGTTGGAGAGAAGCAGCAGCCAGAAGCAACGAGAGTGAGTATTGGCTGGAAGTAGGTGAATCAGAGAGAAAGAAGATTTAAAAAGAGCACCAAAGGCCCGGTTCAAATGTTTGCCGTGAAGGTCGCATGGAAGTAGCCGCGAGAGCGAGAGCGGGTTTCGGCTGGAAGTAGGTGAGACAGAGGGAAAAAATATTTAAAAAGAACGGCAAAGTTCCAGCTTCGAGTAATTTACAAATTAGCCCTAAAGTAGATGATTAGGGAACAGAAGAAGAAATGCAGCTTCAGTGGAGCGGCCTCGTTGAGTAAAGTGTGATTCTTTGGTTCGAGAGTCTTAGGCAAGGAGGCTACACTTACAGGTACACTACATCCACTGGCTCTCCTTTGTCCATTTTACTTGTCACATCCTCCAAAAATTCCAGAAGATTTGTCAAGCATGATTTCCCCTTCGTAAATCCATGCTGACTTGGACCGATCCTGTTACTGCTATCCAAATGCGCCGTTGTTACTTCTTTAATAATCGACTCCAGCAGCTTCCCCACCACTGATGTCTGGCTAAGTATAATTCACTGTTTTTTCTCTCTCCCTCCTTTCTTAAAAAGAGGGATAACATTAGCTCCACTCCAAACCACAGGAACTGGTCCAGAATCTAGAGAACATTGGAAAACGATCACCAATGCGTCTAAGATTTCTAGAGCTACCACCTGTAGTGTGTGGGATGCAGACCATGAGGCACTGGGGATTTATCAGCCTTCAGTCCCATTAGTGTACCAACACCGCGACGCGTTGATGTTATCTTCACGAGCGAGTGCCACAAGTGGCTGTGCCGGCAGTATGTCTGGAATTATCTGAGATCCATGCTCGGAACTCAACTAGGTATAAAGGCTAGGTATAAAGGATGAATGTCAGAGGTTTGGGGAGGGGTGTGGATAGGAGTGTTCATGTGCGATAGCATCTATTTGAAATGTATTGGTGGACGACAGGTAGAAATGAAACAGCGAGAGTATCAAACCCTGTGGCCATGCAAAGTTTTAAATGATCAGGGGTTAGATTGTCCAATTATTAACAATTCAAACAATAGTTGAATAATTCACCAATAAGGCAGATAAGCGTTTCTACTGGCATAATAAGTTCAGATAAAATATTTCTCAGTCATTAATAGGTTTTTCAAAGGGATATGATGCAAAGTTTAATAATGGGGGGAGAAGGAATCTGATGGTCTCATAAATGGATACATAGAAACATAGAAACATAGAAATTAGGTGCAGGAGTAGGCCATTCGGCCCTTCGAGCCTGCACCGCCATTCAATATGATCATGGCTGATCACCCAACTCAGTATCCCGTACCTGCCTTCTCTCCATACCCTCTGATCCCCTTAGCCACAAGGGCCACATCTAACTCCCTCTTAAATATAGCCAATGAACTGGCCTCTGTGGCAGGGAGTTCCAGAGATTCACCACTCTCTGTGTGAAAAAAGTTCTTCTCATCTCGGTTTTAAAGGATTTCCCCCTTATCCTTAAGCTGTGACCCCTTGTCCTGGACTTCCCCAACATCAGGAGCAATCTTCCTGCATAGATAGACGGTAAAGGTCGGAGAGAAGCAGCAGCCAGAAGCGGCGAGAGTGAGTACTGGCTGGAAGTAGGTGAGTCAGAGGGAAAGAAGATTTAAAAAGAACAGCAAAGGCCCAGGTTCGAATAATTTACAAATCATCCCTAAAGAGGTTGATTAGGTAACAGATAAAGAAGTGCAACTGTAGCGGAGCGACCTTGTTGAGTAAAGTGTGAGTCTTTGGCTCGAGAGCCTTAGGCAAGGAGGCTACACTTACAGGTACATTACATCCATTTGTCTCTCCTTTGTCCATTTTAATTGTTACATTCTCCAAAAATTCCAGAAGATTTGTCAAGAATGATTTTCCCTTCATAAATCCATGCTGACTTGGGCCGATCCTGTAACTGCTATCCAAATGCACTGCTATTACAGCTGTAATACATGACTCCAGCATCTTTCCCCACCACTGATGTCTGGCTAACTGCTCTGTAATTCCCTGCTTTCTCTCTCCATCCTTTCTTAAAAAGCAGGATTACATTAGATACACACCAATCCACAGGAACTGGTCTAGAATCTATAGAATATTGGAAAATGATCACCAATGCATCCTAGATTTCTGGTGCCACCTCCTTGAGTACAGTGGGATGCAGACCATCTGGCCCTGGGGATTTATCAGCCTTCAGTCCCATCAGTCTACCCAACACCATTTCCTGACTAATGTGAATTTCCAATAAGTCACTAAATCCCAATGGTCCAAGATGCAAGGTTAGGAACATCTGAAAATTGCAAGCCTGGAGCAGCAGATTCCATTGGTCGATTCCATCTATCTTCTATAAATATATATATTTAACGGACACGCACATAGACAAGCACACACATATATGTTGGCGTTAGTGAGAATGTGGAGTGTGTGCGTGTATGTGTCAGTGTTAATATTGGAAGCATTTAGCCAATTAAGTGGAAGCATGAAGCCGTGTGCTCCCAGAATCCCGGTTTCCGATATTTCTATGAACCGCCAATTTCCATTCATTTACATATTTTGTTTCTCTCACTAGAAAACGGCGAGATTCTGATGTTTTCTTCACGAACAATTACCGCAAGTGGCTGCGCCAGAAAAAAGTTTTGAAATACCTGTTATCCGTTCTCGGGAAGCCAACTAGGTATAAAGGTGCCGGGATGAATGCCAGGGGTTAGGGGAGGGGTGTGAATAGGAGTGTTGATGTGCGATAGCATCTATTTGAGATGTATTGGTGGACGACAGGTAGGGGTCAAACAGGGAGTGCATCAAGCCTCATGGCCATGCAAAGTTTGAAATGATCAGGGGATTGATTGTCCAATTGTAAACAATTCAAACAATAGTTGAATAATTCACCCATAAGGACAGATACACATTTATATTGGCATAATATGTTCAGATAAAATGTTTCTCAGTCATGAATAGATTTTCCAAAGGGTTATGGTGCAACGTTTAATAATGGGGGAAGAAGGAATTTGATAGTCTCATAGATTGATGCATCGATAGACTATAAAGGTCGGAGAGAAGCAGCAGCCAGAAATAGTGCGAGCGAATGTTGGCTGCAAGTAGATTAGTCAGAGGGAAAGAGCACCAAAGGCACAGGTTTGAGTAATTTACAAATTAGCCCTAAAGTAGTTGCTTAGGTAACAGATAAAGAAGTGCAGCTGTAGCGGAGCGACCTTGCTGAGTAAAGTGTGAGTCTTTGGCTCGAGAGTCTTATGGGCCTTGTCTCACTTACGCAACTTTTTCGGCGACTGCTGGCACCTGTCAGAGGTCGTTAGAGGTCACTGAAAATTTTCAACATGTTTAAAAATCAGTGGCGACCAGAAAGACGCAACAAATCTTTGGGCAACCGAGGAGATGACTCACGACCATACAGGCGACACACTGGCAACATGACGCGGGGTGAAGCCTGTATGGTTGTGAGTAGTCGCCCAAAGAATTGCACCTTGTTCTGGTCGCCGCTGGATTTTCAACATGTTGAAATTTTTCGGCGACCTGCTGCGACTATGACGGGTGCCGGCATGTCGCTGAAAATAATTGCGTAAGTGGGAAAGGCCCATTAGGCACGGAGACTACACTTTACAGGTACACTACATCCACTGGCTCTCTTTTGGCTATTTTACTTCGGAGTCACGTGAGTGACTACGTGAAGAACCCGCTTCCAACGCATGCGTGTCATATCGCTACACGCATTGCACGAGTCAACAGGAAGGGGGAGGACATCCCCCAGTAACGGGAGAAGACAAAAGAGCCAGCAAAAGGCAGGTAAGGACTGCATTTTCATTCACAGCAAAATGGACAGAGTAAAAAGGAAGCGGTCTGCTAAAAAGCTGCCCGAGAAACGCGTTGTAAACGTGGATGAACGGCAGAGACAGCAGCCGTCGGCTCTAGAGGCCTCGGTAGAGGAATCAGCTGTGCCAGAAATCATTCTGGCACCGACGAAACTTACTTCCCGGCCGGGAGGCAAAGTTCAAACGAAAACTCACCATCTAGAAAAGCCCGACTTGGAGCAGCAGCGGGCGACCAGCCCGTATCAATATCGGTCCAGGGCTGAACGGGTGCGGGAGACGGAACAAACCCGCTATGAGTGGCTGCATACGGAGCAGCCAGGAGAAACAGCTGACCGGGAACAGACGTGGACCGACAGTCAGGACCGGTGTGGCCAGCGGCGGGACGAGGAAAGCCCGCAAACCAGCACCCGTGAGTACCGGGGACGGGAACAGCTGGGCTACAGAAAAGAGCAGCACACTGCTGAAAGGCTGCAGGAATGGGAGCAGCCAAAAATAGCAAGTGCAGCTCTACAAAAAGACCGTCTAAAGGAGCTGCTGGAGGAGCTCCTTCACAGTGGCAGTCCCATGAATGTGGAGACTAGCCACAGTGGGCAGGCAAGCCCCATATGGGTACCCCGTGAGGGACCCCTGAAATCTCGACCTCTTCGGAGGAGAGTGGGCAGGACCTTGATGGGCCAGACCCTGATCACACAGCTTCCCATGATCCTGAATCTGCAGAAAAACATACACTGCTGGACATGGTGGCTGATTACTACAAACCAAGTCAAACAGGGGCAGACTTGGATTCCAGGATGGCAGCCAGTATTAACTACATGTCTGGCCATCAACTCCAACAACAAATATTCACAGAGACACTGGCCAGACATCTGCCACCTGGTAACTGTGATGCATTACAAATCCCCAGTGTCAACCAATGCATTTGGAAGCATATGGGGAGGGACATCAGGAACCAGGACCTCAAAATCCAGAAAACCTTAAAGGGGCTTACGGCAGGGATCACAGCCTACACCCGCACCCTGGACAAAACAGAGCTAACTAAAGACCACCAAGACGCACTAGCTCTGTTTTGTAATGTACAATATGAGCTGAATAGCATGCGGAAAGCTGCTATTCAGCCGACACTGGATCCCAAATACGCAACAATTTGCAAACAAAGAGCCGTTAAAACCTCAACCCTTTTGTTTGGGCAAGACTTGTCCAAACAGGTCAAGAAACTGGACGAAGAAGCCAAGACATTGGGGCTCATCAAAGCCAGCACGAAGGCTTACTTTTGATCACGGTACCAGCCACATGTAAGACCGATAAGTGTGGCTCATACCAGTGGCACTGCCAGAAACCTATACAACCAACAGCAGCCTTTTTTAGGGTATGGCCAGGGACGGCCACCCTGGAAGACGCGGAAGCATCAACCTCCAGTACAACCTCAAACACAATCAATAAAAACAGAACCCCCCTTTTTCAAAAAACCAAGAAAATAATACAACCACCAGTATCCATGGAGGTACGTGGGTGGGGTTCTTTTGTAAAAAAGGGACCCACGACGGGGGGGGGTGGGAGGTTGCAATACGACAAGTTATGAATGGTGTAAAATCACTACAGACTCGTATATTCTAAGCAGTATTCAGGGTTATCTGATAGAATTTACTCATTCCAATAAACCCCCAGTACAACATACACCAGAAAGGCATTTCGTCCTTATAAAAACAGAACAATCTAAAGCCCACATGGAGCTACAACGATTGTATACAAAAGGTGTGATTGAGCATACTACTCATGAACAATTAAAATTTGTATCAAACATATTATTAAAAATAAAAAAGATGGGGGTTGCAGGATTATCATTGACCTTTCAACCCTAAACACATTTGTTTAATATGTTCATTTTAAGATGGATACCTTTATCACTGCTAAAGAATTAGTATCAGCTGGTTTCTATATGACAAGCATTGACTTAAAAGATGCATACTATACAGTACCCATCAGAGGGGAACACAGACGGTAGTTAAGTGTAAATTGATACCAGAAACTAATATGGATTATCTAGGATTCACCATTAACACGGTCAATATATTAGTAACTTTACCAATAGATAAAGCCGCAGCCTTACAGGAGGATTGCAGCGAACTTCTTAAACACCAACAGACCCTCCATTAGAGGGTAGGCCGGATAATTGGGAAGATTGTGGCTACATTCCCGGCCACACATTTTGGGCCATTACATGATCAAAATTTGCAAAGAGCAAAAATTAGAGCACTCAAATTTAACAAAGGTCATTTTGATAGACCTATGGAGCTGCCTACGGAAGCTATAATTGAACTACAGTGGTGGGAACATAGCATTAGGTATTGCTCCAACCCCATCATTATGGACAACCCGTCTATGGTATTACAAAATGGTGTATCCAAAGAAACATTTGGATATCGGCAACATACCTACCAGGTAAGCTAAATTCAGTGGCAAACACCAGGTCACGCAAATTTAATGAAAACAAGGAATGGATGTTAAATAAAAATGTATTTGCTGAAATTACAGCAAAATATGGTAGACCAGATATTGATATCTTTGCGTCCAGGTTGAATCACCAATTACCAAGGTATATCTCCTGGAAACCAGACCCTGGGGCAGAAGCTACAGATGCTTTCTCACTGCATTGGGGGAAATGGCGTTTTTTATGCTTCCCCCCCCATTCTGCCTCATCAACCGGGTACTAAGGAAAATTCAACAATATTCGGCATCTGGGATTATCATAGTACCCGATTGGCCTACCCAACCGTGGTATTCGGTCATACAGGGGATGGTGTTAGAACCATGTTCCATTATTGGACATAGCCCCAATTTATTAATTCATCCAGTAACTGGGGGGCAGTCACCCATGCCATAATACTATGGATTTGTTGATTTGTAGAGTCTGAAAGACCCACTACACAGCATGGGGCTGTCAGACAGGACGATGAATCTCATCACATCCGCACAAAGACTGTCAACACGGAAGCAGTACCTCGGACACATCAAGAAATGGGGCATATACTGCTTTGACAACAACCTAGACCAAAGGGCCAAGAACATTCCGGCCGTATTGGAATTCTTAACAAACCTCCATTATGACAAACGATTGGGCTACAGTGCCATCAATAGTGCCAGAAGTGCACTCTCCAATTACCTATCACAAGGAACGGAGCGGCACACGATGGGAACGCACCCCCTGGTAACAAAACTTATGAGGGGCATATTCAATGCAAATCCCCCTAAAACCAGGTACTCGAAAATTTTGGGATGTGGGTGTCGTTTTGAACATGCTGAGGAGCTGGTCGCCCATAACAGCATTATCACTTCAGAAACTGACCATGAAGATGGTTATGCTCATGGCGTTAGTTTCTGCACAACGAGTCCAGTCATTAAGCAAACTGAGCCTGGACTCCTTGATCATCTCACCCGAGAAACTGGTGTTTGTCATACATGAGTTAATAAAACAAAACAGACCAGGCTCATCGGGTCAAGTGATTGAATTTATGGCATATCCATATGACGAACGTCTGTGTATAGCAAGACATATCCAATTATACATGGAATATACTAAGAGCATTCGAGGGCAGGAAATGGCTCTGTTAATTTCTTACAAGAAACCGCACAAAAGGGTCACGACCCAAACTATCTCAAGGTGGCTCAAATGTGTCCTAAAGATGGCAGGAATAGACACTAATGTTTTTAAATCTCATTCCACCAGGGCTGCAGCAACATCCGCAGCAAAAATGCTGGAGGTACCCACGGACCAAATCCTCAGAATAGCAGGATGGTCATCCGAAAGGACTTTCCAAAGGTTTTATAATAAACCAGTTTTGGAGCCATCATCATTTTCGGAAAGCATTTTACGTTCAATATTATAATTTGCCCGAAGGGTTACAGGGCTATGATTTCAATTAATAAATTTATTTTCTCGTTATATCACACAAGTCTTTGTATAAGTGTGTCTAAAATTGCTAATGATACTCTCTCCCAATACCCAAGGCAGTTGTGAAGCATGGACTCGTTCCACGGCATGAGGTCACAGAGCTTTGAAATCTTCACGTAGTCACTCACGTGACTCCGAAGTAAAATAGTAAGATTAAACGAGAACTTACCAGTTTGAAGTTTGATCTGTATTTTATGAGGAGGAACGTTGAGGGAATACGTGCCCTCCGCTCCCACCCTCCTATGATCATATCAAAACTGGTATCTCTTTGATAATCTTACTATGTTAGGTCATTATAGTTTCTGTGACCTCACACCGCTGCTTTGAAGAATGACACGCATGCGTTGGAAGCGGGTTCTTCACGTATTCCCTCAACGTTCCTCCTCATAAAATACAGATCAAACTTCAAACTGGTAAGTTCTCGTTTAATCTTACTATTTTACTTGTTACATCCTCCAAAAAGTCCTGAAGATTTCTCAAGAATGATTTCCCCTTCGTAAATCCATGCTGACTTGGATCGATCCTATTACTGTTATCCAAATGTGCTGCTATTACATCTTTAATAATCGACTCTAGCATCTTTTCCACCACTGATGTCTGGCTAACTGGTCTAAAATTCCCTGCTTTCTCTCTCCCTCCTTCCTTAAAAAGAGGGATAACATTAGGTCACTAAACTGCAATGGTCCAAGAAGCAAGGATAGGAACACCTGAAAAACATCTGGAGCAACGGATACCATCTATCTTCTATAAATATATATATTTAACGGACATGCACATAGACACGCACACACATATATGTTGTCGTTAGTGGGAATGTGGGATGAATAAAATCGGGAAATTAATTTGGAGAGAAGGGCCTGTTCTTCTGCTCTGGCATGCATAGGTGTGTGCTGTTTGTATCAGTGTTAATATTTTGCCAGTGTATTATGCAATTATGTGGAAGCAAGAAGCTGTGTGTTCCCTGTATCCCATTTTCCGATATTTCTATGAACTGCTAATTTCAATTCATTTACATATTTTGTTTCTCTCACTAGAAAACCGCGACACACTGATGGTCTCCTCACGAGCTAGGACAGCGAGATGTTGGACCAGTTGACCGCCATGGAATTCCTGGAATCCCTGAAAGGGAACTCAACTAGGTATGAAGGATGAATGCCAGGGGTTTGGGGAAGGGAGTGGATAGGAATGTGTATGTCCGATAGCATCTATTTGAAAGGCATTTGTGGATGACAGGTTGGGACGAAACAGCGAGAGCATCAAACCCTGTGGCCATGCAAAGTTTGAAATGATCAGTGGTTAGGTTGTCCAATTGTAAACAAATCAAACAATAGATGAACAATTCACCCATAAGGACAGATAAGCATTCATATTGGCATAATAAGTTCTGATAATATTTTTCACTGATTCATGAATAGGTTTTCCAAAGGGATATGGTGCAATGTTTAATAATGGGGAAGAAGGCATTTGATGATTTCATAGATAGATACATAGATAGACCGTGAAGGTTGGAGTGAAGCAGCAGCCTGAAGCAGCGAGAGTGAGTATTGGCTGGAAGTAAGTGAGTCAGAGGGAAAGAAGATTTAAAAAGAACGCCAAAGGCCCAGGTTCGAGTAATTTACATATTAGCCCTAAAGTATCTGAATTAGTATCACATAAAGAAGTGCAGCTGTAGCGGAGCGACCTTGTTGAGTAAAGTGTGAGTCTTTGGTTCGAGAGTCATAGGCAAGGAGGCTACACTTACAGGTACACTACATCCACTGGCTCTCCTTTGTCCATTTTACTTGTTACATCCTTCAAAAATTCCAGAAGATATGTCAAGCATGATTTCCCCTTCGTAAATCCATGCTGACTTGGAACGATGCTGCTACTGCTATTGAAACGCTCCACTGTTACATCTGTAACAATCGACTCCAACATCTTTCCCACTACGGATGTCTGGCTCACTATAATTCCCTGCTTTCTCTCTCCCTCCTTTCTCAAAAAGAGGGATAACATTTGCTACACTCCAATCCACAGGAACTGGTCCAGAATTTATAGAACATTGGAAAATGATCACCCATGCATCTAAAATTTCTAGAGCCACCTCCTTGAGTACTTTGAGATGCAGACCATCAGGCCATGGGGATTAATCAGCCTTCAGTCCCATCATTCTACCCAACACAATTTTCTGACTAATGTGAATTTCCAATAGGTCACTATACCCCAATGGTCCAAAAAGCAAGGTTAAGGGCCTGTCCCACTTTCATGACCTAATTCACAACGTTTTTTAATCATGGGCATTTTCATCAGGCTAGAAAAAAGCCCCGACGCGCTTGACGCCACGAGTGCCCACAACTTGCATCACGACCTACGTACGACCCACCTACGACCTGCTACAACCTCGTGACGACCATGCTGCGAGTATGATTGAAGAGCAAACTCGGCAGAGGTCGTGAAAGTGGGACAGGCCCTTTAGGAACATTTAAAAATTGGACACCTGGAGCAGTGGATTACCATATAACCATATAACCATATAACCATATAACATTTACAGCACGGAAACAGGCCATCTCGACCCTTCTAGTGCGTGCCGAACACGTATTCTCCCCTAGTCCCACCTGCCTGCACTCAGACCATAACCCTCCATTCCTTTCCCGTCCATATAACTATCCAATTTATTTTTAAATGATAAAAACGAACCTGCCTCCACCACCTTCACTGGAAGCCCATTCCACACAGCCACCACTCTCTGAGTAAAGAAGTTCCCCTCATGTTACCCCTAAACTTCTGTCCCTTAATTCTCAAGTCATGTCCCCTTGTTTGAATCTTCCCTACTCTCAGTGGGAAAAGCTTATCCACGTCAACTCTGTCTATCCCTCTCATCATTTTAAAGACCTCTATCAAGTCCCCCCTTAACCTTCTGCGCTCCAAAGAATAAAGCCCTAACTTGTTCAACCTTTCTCTGTAACTTAGTTGCTGAAACCCAGGCAACATTCTAGTAAATCTCCTCTGTACTCTCTCTATTTTGTTGACACATTGGTCGATACCATCTATCTTCCATAAATATATATATTTAACAGACATGCACATATACACGCACACACATATATGTGTAGGCATTAGTGGGATTGTGGGAATTAATGAGGGGAGAAGGGCCTGTTCTTCTGCTAAGGCGTGCATATGTGTGTGTGCATGTATGTGTCAGTAATAAATTTGGAAGCATTTAGCCAGTGTATTATGCAATTGAGTGGAAGCATGAATCCTTGCGCTGAAAAATGGTTTGCAATTTAAACATGCAGAATATCCTATAGGGAATTGATCAATTGCTATAGGTTGTGAACTGCATTTTTTTTAATTGCATATGTTGTCTTACAAACCCAATCCAGTTTTGGGGAATCCTAATAATGCTGAATCATTTCTGGTAAATTTTGCATGTTTTCTGCATCATACTACTCCCCGGGCTTCTACAGAGGCCCGGGGAGCCGTTGGTGAGAGGAGGACTTACCTGCAGCTGTAAGTATAAATACAGCGCGGGGTTTGCTTCTACAGAGGCCCGGGGAGCCGTTGGTGAGAGGAGGACTTACCTGCAGCTGTAGTATAAATGCAGCGCGGGGTTTGCTTCTACAGAGGCCCGGGGAGCCGTTGGTGAGAGGAGGACTTACCTGCAGCTGTAAGTATAAATACAGCGCGGGGTTTGCTTCTACAGAGGCCCGGGGAGCCGTTGGTGAGAGGAGGACTTACCTGCAGCTGTAAGTATAAATACAGCGCCGGGTTTGCTTCTACAGAGGCCCGGGGAGCCGTTGGTGAGAGGAGGACTTACCTGGAGCTGTGAGGAACCCAAATCTGTAACGTTCCATCTCACTTCCAGAGAAGGATTCTGGTGGAAGCCTCTGATTGGTGGAAGAGGATCAGAGGAAGCAGCTGATTGGCTTGTATCTCGGGTAAGGCTTTATTGTATTCGGATAAAGGGGGAGAATGAGGGCCAGGGCAGTTTACTGTTCTGGATGTCAGATGTGGGAGGTCATGGAGTCTGAGTGCTCTCCAGACGTCCACATCTGCGCCAGGTGTGTCGAGATGGGGCTCCTAAGGGACCGTGTTAGGAACCTGGAGCAGCAACTCGATGACCTCTGTCTGCTCAGGGAGAGCGAGGAGGTCATAGAAAGGAGTTACAGGGAGGTGGTCACTCCAAGACCACGGGAGACAGAAAACTGGGTCACAGTTAGGAAGGGCAATGGGCAGAGGCAGGGACTGGTGAGTACCCCGGTGGCTGTACACCTTGAAAATAAGTACTCGTGTTTGAGTAAGGGTGGGGGAGACAGCCTACCTGGGGGCAGCGACAGCGGCCGGGCCTCTGGCACAAAGACCGGTCCTGTTGCTCAGAAGGGTAAGGAAAAGAAGAGGAGGGCAATTGTAATAGGGGACTCTATAGTCAGGGGGTCGGATAGGCGATTCTGTGGACGCAGACAGGAGTCCCGGATGGTAGTTTGCCTCCCGGGTGCCAGGGTCAGGGATGTGTCTGAACGTGTCCAAGAAATCCTGAAATGGGAGGGAGAGGAGCCTGAGGTTGTGGTGCATATAGGTACCAACGACATAGGTAAAAAAAGAGAAGAGGTCCTGAAAGAAGAATTTAGGGAGTTAGGTAGAGAGTTAAGGAGAAGGACTGGAAAGGTAACAATCTCAGGATTACTGCCTGTGCCACGCGACAGTGAGAGTAGGAATGGAGCGAGGTGGAGGAAAAAAGCGTGGATGAGAGACTGGTGCAGTGGGTATGGATTCAAGTTTCTGGATCATTGGGACCTCTTTTGGGGAAGGTGCGACCTGTACAGAAAGGACAGGTTGCACTTGAACTCAAGGGGGACCAATATCCTGGCTGGGAGATTTGCAAAGGCTACTGGGGAGACTTTAAACTAGTATGGTTGGGGGGAGGGACTCAAATTGGGAAAGCTAGCAGTCAGTGTGTGAAGCAGGGGGCAGAGAATGGTAGCACTCTGACCCAAAATGTAGGGGAGAGAGAAGAAAAAGAAAATAATCAGAGAATAAGAGAGGGTGGGTTTCTTAAATGTGTATATTTTAATGCTAGGAGCATTGTAAGAAAAGTGGATGAACTTAGAGCCTGGATTGACACCTGGAAGTATGATGTTGTGGCGATCAGTGAAACATGGTTGCAGGAGGGCTGTGATTGGAAACTAAATATTCCAGGATTTCATTGCTTCAGGTGTGATAGAATTCGAGGGGCAAGAGGTGGAGGTGTTGCATTGTTTATCAGGGAAGATATTACAGCAGTGCTTTGGCAGGATAGATTAGAGGGCTCGTCTAGGGAGGCTATTTGGGTGGAACTGAGAAATGGGAAAGGGGTAGCAACACTTATAGGGGTGTATTATAGACCGCCAAATGGGGAGCGAGAATTGGAAGAGCAAATATGTAAGGAGATTGCAGATATTAGTAGTAAGCACAAGGTAGTGATTGTGGGAGATTTCAATTTTCCACACATAGACTGGGAAACACATTCTGTAAATGGGCTGGATGGGTTGGAGTTTGTAAAATGTGTGCAGGATAGTTTTTTGCAACAATACATAGAAGTACCTACTAGAGAAGGGGCGGTACTGGACCTCCTGTTAGGAAATGAGATGGGTCAGGTGGCAGAGGTATGCGTTGGGGAACAGTTCGGGTCCAGTGATCACAATACCATTAGTTTCAATATAATTATGGAGAGGGACAAAACTGGACCTAGGGTTGAGATTTTTGATTGGAGAAAGGCTAACTTTGAGGAGATGCGAAAGGATTTAAAAGGAGTAAATTGGGACAGTTTGTTTTATGGGAAAGATGTGGAAGAGAAATGGAGTACATTTAAAGGTGAAATTTTAAGAGTACAGAATCTTTATGTCCCTGTTCGGTTGAAAGGAAATCGTAAAAATTGTAAAGAGCCATGGTTTTCAAGGGAAATTGGACACTTGGTTCGGAAAAAGAGGGAGATCTACAATAGTTATTAGCAGCATGGAGTAAATGAGGTGCTTGAGGAGTATAAAGAATGTAAAAAGAATCTTAAGAAAGAAATTAGAAAAGCTAAAAGAAGATATGAGGTTGCTTTGGCAAGTAAGGTAAAAGTAAATCCGAAGGGTTTCTACCGCTATATTAATAGCAAAAGGATAACGAGGGATAAAATTGGTCCATTAGAGAGTCAGAGTGGCCAACTATCTGCAGAGCCAAAAGAGATGGGGGAGATATTGAACAGTTTCTTTTCTTCGGTATTCACCAAGGAGAAGGATATTGAATTATGTGAGGTAAGGGAAACAAGTAGAGTAGCTATGGAAACTATGAGGATCAAAGAAGAGGAAGTACTGACACTTTTGAGAAATATAAAAGTGGATAAGTCTCCAGGTCCGGACAGGATATTCCCTAGGACATTGAGGGAAGTTAGTGTAGAAATAGCAGGGGCTATGGCAGAAATATTTCAAATGTCATTAGAAACGGGAATAGTGCCGGAGGATTGGCGTACTGCGCATGTTGTTCCATTGTTTAAAAAGGGGTCTAAGAGTAAACCTAGCAATTATAGACCTGTTAGTTTGACGTCAGTGGTGGGCAAATTAATGGAAAGAATACTTAGAGATAATATATATAAGCATCTGGATAAACAGGGTCTGATTAGGAACAGTCAACATGGATTTGTGCCTGGAAGGTCATGTTTAACTAATCTTCTTGAATTTTTTGAAGATGTTACTCGGGAAATTGATGAGGGTAAAGCAGTGGATGTTGTGTATATGGACTTCAGTAAGGCCTTTGACAAGGTTCCTCATGGAAGGTTGGTTAAGAAGGTTCAATGGTTGGGTATTAATGGTGGAGTAGCAAGATGGATTCAACAGTGGCTGAATGGGAGATGCCAGAGAGTAATGGTGGATGGTTGTTTGTCAGGTTGGAGGCCAGTGACGAGTGGGGTGCCACAGGGATCTGTGTTGGGTCCACTGTTGTTTGTCATGTACATCAATGATCTGGACGATGGTGTGGTAAATTGGATCAGTAAGTATGCAGATGATACTAAGATAGGTGGGGTTGCGGGTAATGAAGTAGAGTTTCAAAGTCTACAGAGAGATTTATGCCAGTTGGAAGAGTGGGCTGAAAGATGGCAGATGGAGTTTAATGCTGATAAGTGTGAGGTGCTACATCTTGGCAGGACAAATCAAAATAGGACGTACGTGGTAAATGGTAGGGAATTGAAGAATGTAGGTGAACAGAGGGATCTGGGAATAACTGTGCACAGTTCCATGAAAGTGGAATCTCATGTAGATAGGGTGGTAAAGAAAGCTTTTGGTGTGCTGGCCTTTATAAATCAGAGCATTGAGTATAGAAGTTGGGATGTAATGTTAAAATTGTACAAGGCATTGGTGAGGCCAATTCTGGAGTATGGTGTACAATTTTGGTCGCCTAATTATAGGAAGGATGTCAACAAAATAGAGAGAGTACAGAGGAGATTTACTAGAATGTTGCCTGGGTTTCAGCAACTAAGTTACAGAGAAAGGTTGAACAAGTTAGGGCTTTATTCTTTGGAGCGCAGAAGGTTAAGGGGGGACTTGATAGAGGTTTTTAAAATGATGAGAGGGATAGACAGAGTTGACGTGGAAAAGCTTTTCCCACTGAGAGTAGGGAAGATTCAAACAAGGGGACATGGCTTGAGAATTAAGGGACTGAAGTTTAGGGGTAACATGAGGGGGAACTTCTTTACTCAGAGAGTGGTAGCTGTGTGGAATGAGCTTCCAGTGAAGGTGGTGGAGGCAGGTTCGTTTTTATCATTTAAAAATAAATTGGATAGTTATATGGATGGGAAAGGAATGGAGGGTTATGGTGTGAGCGCAGGTATATGGGACTAGGGGAGATTATGTGTTCGGCACGGACTAGAAGGGTCGAGATGGCCTGTTTCCGTGCTGTAATTGTTATATGGTTATATGGTTATTATATGGTTATACTTAGAGATATGGGTGAATATTACAATATGATATGAACATAGGAATTGTATTGAATTACTGTATTTCTAATGAATGTTCTCGGTATTTTATTGTGTATTTACCATTTCAAGAGGTAATGTATAAATAACTGAGTTATCCTTAGATGCTGCTTGACCTGCTGAGTTCTTCCAGCAGCTTAATATTTACTCCAGATTTTAGCATTTGGTGTATCTTGTGCCTTTATAAATAATTGAGCGTTTGATGTGAAAGAAGAATTTCATGCGGTGTCCAAGTGAACACTTTGTATTGTGATATAATGGAATATGCTGGTGACACAGATTTGTTTGTTTTTTCAGGAGGCAGAATGTCATGATTTTAAAAAAATTAAAAAATTTACAATTTCAATGGAGAATTGGAAAGGTGACATTTATAGCTCCTTCTTGACACCAGCTGGGTTATGATTAACAAATATCCCCTATGACAGTGTCTGTATTTGTAATTAGTTACAGTGTCATGGGAAGTGTATTTTACTGAAGATTTTATTCCACGGTAGCTGGTAGCATAAAAGGGTGCTATTTGAGATTTGGTTAAATGTTTCACCATAATATTGATGATTCAAGGGAAGGGTGTTAGATACTCAAGATGCAGAACAAATATATTCTGAAAGAGTATTCGCATTATTTAATAAACCAATACCAATTTAAATAAAACTTATTGGTGGGGGTGGGGAGTTCAAAGGCTATATTTTTAATTCTGTAACTTGCCATCCTGGCTGAGACTAACAGAACTGATTTCTGGTTAAACAGTGCCCAAGATGATGATGTTCCTTCCAAACGCCACACTGATTCGATCTTCACCGACAACTATAACCGTCTCCGAATGTATATATATGAAATATGAATATATATATATGAAATAAGAATTACAAATTTTCTGTCCACTCTGACTTCTCAGTTTAAATCACAGTAGTGTGTCCTCAGCAGCCTGGGTCTCAAGCTCTGGAACTCCCCCTGTCCCTTCTCTAAACAATCGCTAAATATGTCAGAAACATTGGTTTCAGGGGAGGAGTAAAGTGGTTTCAGGGGATTTGAGAATTTAAAAAAAGCCTGGATGAGTATTTGAAATGTAAAGACATAGAAGGCTATGAAACAAGTGCTGTAAATGGGGTTAGTATAGATGAGCAGGATAGACTGAGGAGCCAATTATTTGCTGTATGATTCAATAGACAATAGGTGCAGGAGTAGGCCATTCAGCCCTTCGAGCCTGCACCGCCATTCACTGTGATCATGGCTGATCATCCACACTCAGGAACCCATTCCTGCCTTCTCCCCATATCCCGTGACTCCACTTTTTAAGAGCCCTATCTAACTCTCTCTTGAAAGCATCCAGAGAAGTAGCCCCTACTACCTTCTAAGGCAAAGAATTGCACAGATTCACAACTCTCTGGGGGAATATGTTTTTCCTCATCTCCGTTCTAAATGGCTTACCCCTTATTTTTAAACTGTGGCCCCTGGTTCAGGATTCCCCCAACATCGGGAACATGTTTCATGCCTCTAGCATGTCCAATCACAGAATAATCGTATATGTTTCAATAAGCTCCTCTCTCATCCTTCTACATTCCAGTGTATGCAACCATAGTCGCTCCATTCTATCAACATATGACTGTCCCGCCATCCCGGGAACTAACCATGTGAACCTAACCTGCACTCCCTCAATAGCAATACTGTCCTTCCTCAAATTAGGAGACCAAAACTGCACACAATACTCCAGGTGTGGTCTCATTAGGGCCCTGAATAACTGCAGAAGGACCTCCTTTCTCTCATACTCAACTTCTCTTGCTATTCAAGGCCAACATGCGATTAGCTTTCTTCACTGCCTGCTGTACGTGCATGCTTACTTTAAGTGATTGATGAACAAGGACCTACACCGACGACTGCTTTGGTGCCACCTCCTGCACCCGCACACAACTGACTGACTTCATCCACTTCACCAATAACTTCCATCCGGCACTCAAATACACCTGGACCATTTCCGACACTTCCCTACCATTCCTTTTTTTTTTTTTTTTTTTTAATTTATTTATTAGAAGTAGACATATTATAAAATGTAGTTACATATTATAGTAAAAAAAAAACTTTTCATATACATCAGTCATACATTATTAAAATTTTCCATTATCAATTACTTCTGCTTCTAGTATTTTTATTTTTTATAGAAAGCGATAAAAAGAGAGGGTAGAAAGTTACAAATAAAAAAGAAAGCAAAAAAAAAAAAAACACAACAGAAAAACAAGGGAGGTGGAATGGGTTACCTGTAATACATCAATGGAGATAGGTTTGTAGGTTATAAAGTATAGCTTTTCATCTGTTCCTGAGTTCAAGTTTCAGCTGGGTCCTCGTGCTGTGCCAATCTATCCCTTCAGATAGTTAATGAATGGAGCCCAAATTTTATGGAAAAGATCTTGTTTGTCCATTAAGACAAGTCTAATTCTTTCTAAGTATAGGGTCTCCGACATTTCCTGTAATCCACATTTTAATTGTGGGGGTTGTAGGGCCTTTCCAAATTTTAATATTAATTTTTTTCCGGTTATTATACTGTAGTTGAGGAAGTTTCTTTGGTTTGTTGTGAGTGTTAAGCTTTGTTCTGATATTCCAAGTATTATTAATTTTGTGTCTGGGTCCAGTTTTGTATTAATAACTTCTGAAGTTATTTCAAAAATATCTGTCCAGAAATGTTTAAGTTTTATACAGTTTGCAAACGTATGTGTTAAATTAGCCTCTAAATGTAGACATTTATCACAAATAGGAGAGATTTGTGGGAAGATTCTATTTAGTTTTATTTTAGAGAAGTGTAGTCTATGTAAGACCTTGAATTGTATTAAAGTATGTCTGGCATTTAATGAACATTGATGTATTTGTTGTAAACTTTCGTCCCACATATCTTTCGTGATAGGATGACCTATTTCATTTTCCCATTTGTATCTATATGGTTCGGTCGGTGGTACCTCGTTATTTAGTAGGGTGTTATAAATATAAGCTATTAGTTTTTCAGTATTAGGATGCTTGTTCAGACATTCATCAAGAGTTTCTGATTCCCTATTCCTGTAACTTGTGTATTAGATTTAACATAATCTCTAATTTGTAGATATCTGAAGAAATTATTTGAGTGCAGTCCATAATTCATGTTGTAACTCTTGAAATGAAAGAAAAGTACCTTTCCCATAAAGATGTCCTATATTTTTGATTCCATGATTTTTCCATTGTGTGAAACCTTTGTCCATAAAGGATGATTTGAATAAAGGATTATTTACAATGGGAAGGCAGAGTGGTATATTATTCAATTTTAAATCTTTTTTTATTTGTTTCCAAATTCGTATTCCACTATGTATTATGGGGTTTTCTTTATAGGTTTTTTTGTGCAGTTTTGTGGGGGCAAATATGATCGGTCCAATTTCAAAAGGTAGACAGTCTTCCTTTTCCATCATTAGCCAATCTGGTTGTTGATCCATTTCTTCCAGCCAAAATTCATGTTTTTAATATGGACTGCCCAAAAATAAAATAAGAAATTTGGCAAAGCCAGACCTCCATTTATCTTTGATTTACATAAATGTTTTTTACTTATTCTATGATTCTTATAATCCCAGACAAAACTTGTAACAATGGAATCGACTTTTTTGAAAAAGGTTTTTGGGATATATATCGGAATTAATTGAAGTAGGTACAGCAGTTGCGGTAAAAAAATCATTTTTATAGCATTAATTCTCCCAAGCATTGAAATGGGGAGTGTTTTCCAGTATTGAATATTCTTATGTAGTTTATTCAGTAAGGGTGGGAAATTTAGTTTAAATAAAGAATAAAATTAGAGAGAGTACAGAGGAGATTTACTAGAATGTTGCCTGGGTTTCAGCAACTAAGTTACAGAGAAAGGTTGAACAAGTTAGGGCTTTATTCTTTGGAGCGCAGAAGGTTAAGGGGGGACTTGATAGAGGTTTTTAAAATGATGAGAGGGATAGACAGAGTTGACGTGGAAAAGCTTTTCCCACTGAGAGTAGGGAAGATTCAAACAAGGGGACATGACTTGAGAATTAAGGGACTGAAGTTTAGGGGTAACATGAGGGGGAACTTCTTTACTCAGAGAGTGGTAGCTGTGTGGAATGAGCTTCCAGTGAAGGTGGTGGAGGCAGGTTCGTTTTTATCATTTAAAAATAAATTGGATAGTTATATGGATGGGAAAGGAATGGAGGGTTATGGTGTGAGCGCAGGTATATGGGACTAGGGGAGATTATGTGTTCGGCACGGACTAGAAGGGTCGAGATGGCCTGTTTCCGTGCTGTAATTGTTATATGGTTATATGGTTATATAAAGAGGTATATGTCTTAGTTACATAGATTCCTAAGTATTTAAATTTATCTTTAACTATTTTAAAAGGGGATTGTTGTATTGTATGTAAATTGAATTTTGTTATTGGCATGATTTCGCTTTTATTCCAATTGATTCTATATCCCGAAAACTGACCAAATTGAGTTATTAGATTTAATAGGTTTGGAATACTAATTTCTAATTTTGTAATATATATTAGTATATCATCTGCATATAAGGAGATTTTATTCCTTGTGTCTCTAGTATTGTATCCAAATATTCCTGGATGGTTTCTAACGCTTTCTGCTAGGGGTTCGATTGCAAGAGCAAATAATAGTGGGGATAGTGAGCATCCTTGTCTACAGCCTCTAGAGAGATTAAATTTAGTTCATAACATTTTGTTTGTTAATATTCTAGCTGTTGGGTTAGAATATAACAATTTAACCCATGTACAGTACTTCTCTCCTAGTTGAAATTTTTCCATCACCGAAAATAAATATGGCCATTCTACCTGGTCAAATGCTTTTTCAGCATCTAACGAGATAATTGCTAGCTCTGCGTTAGGGATTCTATTGGAGTATATAATATTAAATAATCTTCTCAGATTAAAAATGAATACCGTTTGGGGATAAACCCTGTTTGGTCGGGATGTATTAATTTGCTGATCACTAAGCTCAATCTATTAGATAGAATCTTAGTTAATATTTTCTGATCAGTATTTAAGAGGGCTATAGCTCTGTATGAACCTGGGTCTTCAAGATCCTTGTCCGTTTTTGGTATAAGTATGATTGTAGATTCATTTAGAGTTTCTGGGAGTTTCTGTTGAGTATAGGCGTATTTGTACATTGTCTGTAGGCGTGGGGAAAGCAAATCATAATTTTTTTTATAAAATTCCGAATTTAGACCATCAGGTCCTGCCGACTTTCCGTTTTTTAAGGACTTTATTGATTCTTCAATGTCTTTTATCGTAATTTCAGCCCCTAGCAATTCTCTCTCTTTCTGATCTAGACCCGCAAACTTACAATTCTGTAAAAATGTTTCCATTCCCGTTGATTGTTCTGTTATTTTAGATGAATACAATTTTTGGTAGTATTGTAGAAATCTATCATTAATATCTTTAGGCAGTGTTAATGTTTCTCCCTTATCTGTTCTAATTTTGTATATTGTTTTTTCCCCGTCCAATTTGCGAAGTTGACGCGCTAATAGTTTTTGTGGTTTGTCACCAAATTCAAAATTTAATTGTTTTGTATGTTGATAAAGTTTTATAACTTGGTCTGAATAAATCTTGTATCATTTATATTTCAATACTGCAATTTTATTGTGTTTTATCGTGGATGGTGCTGCTGCATTTTCTGTGTCTAATTGCTTTATTTCCATTTCCAGTTTCTGTTGTTTGGCCCTATTCTCTTTATTAAAAAATGATTGGGAAGAAATTAATGCTCCTCGTACAAATGCTTTAAATGTTTCCCAAAGAAGGGAGGCAGAGATTTCAGGGCTATCGTTAGCCTCAAAAAACATTTTAATCTGTTTTACTAGATATTCATTACATGACTTATCTTTTAAGATTTGGGGATTAAATCTCCATTGTGACTGTGTCTCTGCCATTCCGTTTACTTTGATCATAAATGTTAATGGGGCGTGGTCTGAGATTATGATGTTATGATATTGTGAGTTATAGGTGAATGGGATAAGTTTTGAATCTACTAAAAAATAGTCTATCCTTGAGTAAGTTTTATGTACTGGTGAGTAAAATGAATATTCTCGGCCCAATGGATTTTCAATTCTCCAAACGTCCTTAATATTAGTAGTATTAATGTATGAATTTAAAAATTCACTTGATCGAGATTTTAGTTTTCTTTGAGTTGATGATCTATCCAAACAAGCATCCAATGTACAATTTAAATCTCCACCGATTATTAAGTTTTGTTGTGTACCTTCCGGGATATTGTTAAGAATTCTCTTAAAAAACAGAGGGCTATCAAAATTTGGTCCATACACATTGAGGAGAGTCACCTTTTTTAAGTATAACTCCCCTATTATTATAATATATCTGCCTTCAATGTCTTCTATCGTTGATATATGTTTAAAGGGTATACCTTTACGAATTAATATTGCAACACCTCTTGATTTATGTGAGAATGAAGAATGATACGCTTTAGCAATCCATTTTGCTTTCAGTCTGTGTTGTGCTTCCTTTTTAAGATGTGTCTCCTGGAGAAATATTATATCTGTTTTCAATGATTTTAAATGAGCTAACACTTTGCCTCTCTTGATAGGTTCATTAATTCCCTTAACATTCCAACTACAGAATTTAATTCCCTCACCCCCAATTTTTATATTCATGTCTTGCATCTTGTGATTAAGTGGTAGAGCAGATGATTCAGCACACACAACCCTACCTTATACTTGAACTTCAGGTAGATGAATTTTAGGTCACGTCTGTTTTCCATCCGAACGTATCTCCTTAAATAAAATATGCAATTCCATTCCAAATACAAAATATAATGTGATATAAGATAAAAAAAGGTGATAGCTAATAGGGTTAGTAAAGTGTGGAAAGTAAAAAAGAAAAGCAACTACAACTACAATTAGTGCAGTTAGTGATAGCCACCCTAATGTGGCTAAGCATCTATGGACTTCCGTAGCTTTTGGTTTATAAAAATACTAGCTCCGTGCTTTCCTTGAAAGGAAAGTTTCCAATTCGATGCATACAATTTGTGGGGGGGAAAGAAATATTGATTATATTCCATTAATGGTATAATTAGTAGTCTCAAATTGAAATATTAGTTTTGTATAATATAAACATTTATCAAAGAATAATCAAAAACGAAAACATCAGAGAGAGGGCCATCAAACATTTCTCATTATAAAATACCTGAATCATACTTTACTTATATTTCATACTTTTAATTAATTCTTAAATAATCTAAATAATCTTATTATCATTAGTTAGTGTTAGTTAATATTCTTGATTATTAATAGTTGTTAGAGGTTAGTACTAGAATGTTAGTATTATATATCCGTTGCAGGAAATATACCCAATTCTTATTGCGAATTTTAGGCAACTCTTAAATATAATAGTTTAAAGTTTAGAGTTCCGTATCTTCTCTGCGAGATAGCAGTGTCCGAGTAGGTGTTAAGAGTTGAATATTTTTCAATCTTTGATCTTGTCCTCGACTTTCTTGGCAAATTCAAATGCTTCCGTGTGCTTGATGAAGAAGTATTCCTTCTTCTCGTAACTGACTCTCAGTGTTGCGGGGTATAACAGTCCATATCTCAGATTCTTTATGTTCTTCAGTATTCTTCTTGTTTCTGTGAACAACGCTCTTTACTTAGCAACTTCCACGGGGTAATCTCTGAATACGCTAATCTTGTCTCCTTCATATACAAGATTTCTGCTTTTGCCAATTTTCCTCATCATGTCATCCAATACATGGTCATATTGGACCTTTACTATCATTATTCTTGGTCGGTCGCCCACCTTTGGGCGACCCACTCTGTGCGCTCGGGCAAGTAATGGCGCCTGATCCAGGTTCAAAATTGTTTTCAGTACTTCTGCAGCAAATTCACGGGGGTCACGAGTCCCCTCTCTGCCTTCCTGGATGCCCACGATTCTTAAGTTCTGACGCCTCTGTCGTCCCTCCAAGTCTGTACATTTTTCAGTTATTTGATACAATAACTTTGATAGGCGTTGGTTCTCAGTGATGAGTTGTTTTGTAGTTGCGGTGCTTGTCTCAGCAAGTTCCTCAAGTTCTTTTACAATCTTGTAGTGTTGGTCTAATGTCAGGAGAATAGGTTCAAGTTTAGAATCAAATCTGGATTCCATCTTATTCAGTTTTCCATTTACTTCTTCAAAATTTTGAGTCATATTTCTTTCCATTTCTAATTTCCAGTCTTCAAGGACTTTGTGTACAACTGTGACATCTTCTTTAATTTGTTCTTGCATTTCTTTTTTTAAAGATGCTAGCTCCTCTTTAACCTCTTGAAAGTTCTGTCTAAGATTTTTAAGTTCCTCCTTAAGGAACGTTTTTAATTCTTCCATCTCAGTCTTTTTCTTCTTCTTTGAGATGTCTTCTCGGGATGCTGTTAAACCTGAGGCCGAGGCTTCAGTTGGGCCTACCTCTTTAGTCTTGCCGTTTTTTGCCTTGTGGGGGGGAGTATGTTGAGTCGACATACTGCCGGTGTCGCGCGCCTGATGACATCACGGGCTTAGTACAAAACAATCGGTCCCGTTTTCTGCAGGTAGGATCTGTCTTTTCCTCCCGTTTTTTCGTTTTTTTCACGGAGCTAGTTGGCGCGAGTCTCTCCTACTCCATAGCGCCACCGGAAGTCAAGATCCAATATTCTAAGTGTCATGTGTTATGTACATAGTACTAAAACCTATTTCTGGAATGTGGGCATTGCTGGCAAGACCTACAATATTATTCATTCCAAATTGTAAATGACCAAGGACACTGGTCTGATGAAGTCCTGCATCTGGAATATTTGACTGCCAACGACCACAACCCTTTCCTTGAAGTTGTTCTTCAGGAAGAGTTTGGTATCTGAGGTGGTGAGCAGCCTTCGTAAACTGCAGCAATTGTTCTAATGAAGATGCTTCCATAAAGTAACTGGGAATAAATTGCAGTATCTAGACCTAGGAATATGGAATATAGTCCAAAATCTGATTGATATTGCATGATTTGGAGTGTTTAAGAAAGAACTGCAGATGCTGGAAAAATTGAAGGAAGCAAAAATGCTGGAAAAACTCAGCGGGTGGGGCAGTATCTATGGAGCAATGGAATAGGTGATGTTTTGGGTCGAGACCATTCGTCAGTCTGAAAATTCAGTTAGTGACTAGGCCAACATTTAATGCCTTTGAAATTAATAGTTAGTGAGACTTCTTAGCTGGTTGTTCTGGTCAATAAACTGTTCAAAGATCTGAAGTCATGTGTGGGCCACACGAGGAATCTTCAATAATAAAGTTGGACTTTACATTTTGTCCATTAGTTGGGTGCTCAGTTGTTCTTTTATTAATTTTGAATTCCTTAATTTCATGAACTGAATTTGGCTTATGTGGATTGGGGATTGGAATTTGAACATTTCTAAATCACTGCTTGCTGATTATTCATCCAGTAATTTAGCCAGTATGTTACCACACCTCTTATCATTCAAAACAGATCACCGCAACCGACTTACATAACAAGAAGCAGCTTGGATGACTAACAGAGAGACAAACAGTCAGAAATATATTATCGAATACATGGATGCATTGGTGATCATTTTCCAATGTTCGATAGATTCAGGATCAGTTCCTGTGGATTAGAGCATAGCTAATGTTATCCCACCTTTTAAGAAAGCGGGAGAGAGAAAAAAGGGAATGATAGACCAGTTAGCCTGACATCGGTGGTGGGGAAGATGCTGAAGTCAATTTTCAAAGACTAAAAAGCGGCACATTTGGAAAGGTGTAACACGATCGCACCGAGTCAGCATGGCTTTATTAAGGAGAAATCATGCTTGACTAATCTTCTGGAATTATTTGAGGATGTAACTAGGATAATTGACAAGGGAGAGCCAGTGGACATAGTGTACCTGGACTTTCAGAAAGCATTTGGTAAGGTCCCAAATAGGAGAATAGTGGGCAATGTTAGAGCACATGATATTGGGGGTGGGGACTGACATGGATAGAAAATTGGTTGGCAGACAGGAAATAAAGAGTTGTAGCGCGATGATAAGCCCGAAATGAAGGCGAGGAGCCAGGTGTTTCGGGAGATATTTTATTCGCAGTCGTTCTCCTGACCAAACGTGTCTGCAAGAGAGAGATTGCACCTAAATCCCTGCCCTTTATCCCTGTAGCTAAGGGCCCCCCATCGGACTCATCCATTCCCGTGCCGAGGGGTTCGATAGTGGAAATGGTCCGACCCTTGGGAGCCGCCACAGAGTAGGGGTTAATGGGTCCCTGTTAGAATGGCAGGCAGTGACTCGTGAGGTACTGCAAGGCTCGGTGCTGGGCCGCAGCTATTTACAATAGACATTAATGATTTAGATGAAGGGATTAAAAGTAACATAAGCAAATTTGCAGATGACGCAAAGCTGGGTGGCAGTGTGAACTGTTAGGAGGATACTCTGTGGATGCAGGGTGACTTGGACAGTTTGTGTGAGTGGGCAGATGCACGGCAGATGCAGTATAATGTGGATAAATGCGAGGTTATCCACTTTGGTAACAAAAAGAGGAAGGCAGACTATTATCTCAATGGTGTCAAGTTAGGAAAAGGGGAAGTGTAATGAGATCTGGGGGTCCTTGAGCATCAATCACTGAAAGTAAGCATGCAAGTAGAGCAGGAAGTAAAGAAACCGAATGGCATGTTGGCCTTCATAACAAGAGGAGTTGAGTATTGGAGCAAAGAGGTCCTCCTGCTGTTGTACAGTGAGACCATTGCGTGCAGTTTTAGGCTCCAATTTTGAGGAAGGACATTCTTGTTATTGAGGGAGTGCAGCTTAGGTTCACAAGGTTAATTCCCGTGATGGCGGGACTGTCATATGTTGATAGAATGGAGCGGCTGGGCTTGTATACTCTGGAATTTAAAATGATGAGAGGGGATCTTATTGAAACAGATAATATTATTAAGGGTTTGGACATGCTGGAGGCAGGAATCATGTTCCCGATGTTGGGGGAATCCAGAGCAGGGGGCCACATTTTAAGAATAAGTGGTAAGCCATTTAAAACGGAGATGAGGAATACTTTTTCACACAGTTGTGAGTCTGTGGTATTCTCTGCCCCAGAGGGTGGTGGTGGCTGGATCCCTGGACGCTTTCAAGAGAGAGTTGGATAGAGCTCCTGAAGATAGCAGAGTCAAGGGATATGGGCAGAAGGCAGGAACAGGGTACTGATTGTAGATGATCAGCCATGATCACATTGAATGGTAGTGCTGGCACAGAGGGCTGAATAGCCTACTCCTGCTCCTATTGTCTATTGTCTTATGGGTGAATTATTCAACTATTGTTTGAATTGTTTACAATTGGATAATCTAACCCTTGATCATTACAAACCTTGCATGGCCACGGGGTTTGATGCTCTTGCTGTTTGGTCCCTACCTGTCTTCCATCCATACATTTCAAATAGATGCTATCGCACATGAACACTCCTATCAACACCTCTCCCCAAACCCTTGGCATTTATCCCGGTGTCTTCATACCTATTCAAGTTCCCGAGCAGTGAATTCAGGAACTCCTTGCCAGACAACTTGCCCAGCATCTTGCTGTGCTCGCTCATGAGGAGACCATCAGTATGTCGTCTTTTTCTAGTGAGAGAAAAAAAATGCAAATGAAAGGAAATTGCCGGTTCATTGAAATATCGGAAACCGGGATACGGTTTCATTTTTTTTTAATTTTTCTTTTTTTTTTAACATTTATTAGAAGTGAGTACAATGCATTGGTACAACAATGATGTTAACATATTATATTCTCTGTACAACTTCCTTTTTTTTTTTTAAGAGAGAAGTGAGAAAAGAGAGAAGAAAAAGAGGTTGTGAAAAGTGAAGAATAGACTAGTGAGCGTCAGTGAAAAACAGATAAAGAAAAAGTGAAAGAGAAGGAATAAGTGAAGAAGGAAAGCAGGACGGAGATTATTCAATCGCCACAATGAGATGATTTTTTTAATATTCTAAATCATCTTTCACCCATACCTGAAACATTTAGTTTTCATGATACTATGTCACCACATGAATCCAAGAAATCAATAAATGGGGACCAACTCCTTAAGAATTGGTCTTGTTTGTCTATTAGGAGGAGTCTCATTTCTTCCAAATGTGCTGTGTCCAGCATATTACTAATCCACATTTTAAATGTTGGTATATTAGCATTTTACCAAAATGTAAGTATACATTTTTTTGATGTTATTAACCCATAATTGAAAAATGAGTTTTGGTGTGTATTTAATTTGTTCCCATCTCCACTTACTCCAAATATAATCATTTCAGTATTAGGTTCCATTTTTGTCTTAAATAGCTTTGAGAATATATCAAATATGTCACACCAAAAATTATAAAGTTTTGTACAAGAGACAAATGAGTGTGTAATATTGGGATTTTGAGAAAGACATTTATCACAAATGGGAGAAATATTTGGATAAAATTTATTCAACCTAGTTTTGGAATAATATAATCTATGTAATATTTTAAATTGATTTTAAATTATGTCTAGCGTTGATCGAACATTTATGTATATGTATCAAATATTTTTCCCATGTTTCTTTTGAGATTCTTATCATTAATTATTTTTCCCAGTCTTCTCTAATTGCCTCTGTTGATGGTAATTTTATGTTTTAAATACTGTTATACAAGTATGATATTAATTTTTTTGACTTCGCCTTGATATTCATTACTTCTTCCAGTGGGTCTAAAATTATACTTTGGAATCTTGGTATATATTTCTTCATAAAGTCACATACCTGTAGGTATTTAAAATATTGATTGTTATTCAATTTAAATTTTGATTTTAGTTGTTGAAATGATAATAAATTTCCCAATTCATACAAATCACCTACTTTTTTAATTCCCACTTTTTCCCATTGTTTATATGTTTATCCATACCAGACGGTTTAAATACTGGGTTATTCACTATTGGTGTTAGCACTGATAATTTTTTTAATTTTAAAGTTAATTTTATTTGTTTCCAAATTCGTATTGTATTATGTATAATTAGATAGATAGATAGATAGATAGATAGATAGATAGATAGATAGATAGATAGATAGATAGATAGATAGATAGATAGATAGATAGATAGATAGATAGATAGATATAATTTATTGCCACACAGCCAGGCTGGTGGAAATTTGGGTTGTCTGCAGCGATACAATAATAAAGAACACACAACCACAATAAAACTGTAACACAAACATCCACCACAGCATTCATCACTGTGGTGGAAGGCACAAAACTTGGCCAGTCCTCCTCCATTTCCCCCCCGTGGTCAGGACCAGAGTCCAGAGTCAGTCCAGGATCGGCTCTTCCTCACCGGAGACCGCGGCTTTAAGTTGTTGTAGGCCGCAGACCGGCGGTCAAGATTTAAGTCCCCGCCGCAGCCAGAAGCACCGTAGACTGCAGAGCCGGCGGTCGAAGCTCCCCTCCAGGGGTGATGGTAAGTCCATGCCGGACCCGCGGTAGAAGTCGGCCGCGGGCCGGCAGTGATGGCTTCTTCTTCCCCCGGGTCCCCAACGTGAGTCCCGGGCTGTAGACGCCGCACCAGCTGGAGCTGTGCAGACCGCGGCTTCAGGCTGCCGGCTGCCCCGGGCCAGCGAAACGGAGCGCTCCCCTCCAGCGAGCCCCAGCGAGGGCTCACCCGCTCCACGCCGAGAGTCCACGCTGCGCCCGCCGCTGAAGCCCCAGGCGCGTCTCCGGGAAAGGCCGTGTCGATCCTTGATGTTAGGCCACGGGGGAGGCGACCTGGAAAAACTCGCCTCTCCGTGGAGGAGGCGACAGAAGCGGTTCCCCCTTACCCCCCCACACCACCCCCCACATAAAACACACAAAGAAACATTAAATACAGACTTTAAAACATACTAAAAAAATAAAAAAAAGTTGAAAAACTGACGAGCTGCATGACATGGCTGCTGCCAGAGCAGCGCCCCCTCCGAACCGGGATTCTTCTTATATAACATATTATTCAGCTTTATTGGGGAAAAGATGATCGCTCCTAGATCGTAGGGGGCGCAATCCTCTTTCTCCATTCTTATCCATTCCAACTGTTGAGCAGAACTGTCCAACCAATAAATTATATTCTTAATATGTACTGCCCAATAATAGTATAGAAAATTAGGCAGTGCAAACCCCCCCCCCCCACCTCTTTGGGTTTGCACAAGTGATTTATTTTAATTCTATGTGCTTTATAATCCCAAATAAAATGAAAAATATTCTAGTCTAATTTTTTTTAAAGTGTTTTGGTATATATATCGGTATAGATTGGAATAAATATATTATTTGTGGTAGCGCTATCATTTTTATAGCGTTTATTCTGCCAATTAGTGACAGTGGGAGCGTTCTCCAAAATTTAATCAGGGAATCAAATGTATTTAATAATGGTATAAAATTAGCGTTAAATAATGATTTATATATTCTAGTAACTTGAATACCCAGATACTTAAATTTTTCTGTTGCAATTTTAAATGGAAATTTTAATAGGTGATTCGCTTTTTGGGGTTTTAATGACATAATTTCACTTTTATTCCAATTTATTCTATAACCGGAGAAAGAGCCAAATTCCTCTATTAGATTTAATAGATTCGGGATGCTAGTTTGGGAGTTTGTAATATATAAAAGTATATCATCTGCATATAGTGATATTTTATTAATAGTATCCTTAATATTATATCCCTGAATATCCGGATGCCTTCTTATCTTTTCAGCAAGCGGCTCATAAGTGCAAATAGCAGGTGTGATAAAACACAGCAATGCCTATTGCCCCTCGATAATTCAAATTTTGAAGATAATATATTATTAGTTAGTATTCTTGCCATTGGTTTATCATATAGTAATTTAACCCTTCTGATAAAATTCTCTCCCATATTAAATTTTTGGAGTACTTTGTATAAATAGCACATGGTTTCATGCTTCCACTTAATAGCGTAATACTAACACTGACACATACACTCACACACACATATGCAGAAGAACAGGCCCTTCTCCCCACATAATTCCCTGATTTGATTCTCCCCACATTCCCACTAATGCCAACATATATGTGTGCGTGTCTATGTGCATGTCTGTTAAATATATTTATAGAAGATAGAGGGTATTGACCAATGGAATCTGCTGCTCCATGTGTTCAATTTTCAGATGTTCCTAACCTTGCTTCTTAAACCATTGGAGTTTACTGATCTATTGGAATTTCACATTAGTCAGGTAATGGCAATGGTGTTGGGTAGACTGATGGGACTGAAGGCAGTTAAATCCCCAGGGCCTGATGGTCTGCGTCCCACAGAACACAAGGAACATGAAAACGTACAAACACAAAAAGCGAACTAACTGAAAGGGTGGGACGCCTAAAAGCGAACTAACCAAAAGGGCGGGACGCCTAAACGGCAACTGACCAAAACCCATGTTCAGATAAGGCCAATTGGTACGTCTGACATTGGAGTTGTTATTGAGCTCTTGTGACTGGAACTTCTCATGAGGCTGCGGGCAATTCGCCAGAGGTAACAGGCTGTGTGCAAAACCAACGTGATTCCTGAGAAGTCCCACTCTCTTTCTATTTACCCTTTTCCCCCTTATGTATTTATATAATCTTTTGGGATTGTCCTTAATGCTACCCGCCAGAGCTACCTCCTGGGTCTTTTTGCCCTTTTGATTTCCCTTTTTACTTTACTACTTAGTTCCCGAAACTCCTCCAGGGATGCCTCTTGAGTCCAGCTGCCTATACCTGCTCCATGCATCCTTCTTATTTTTGACTAACATCTCAATTTCCCTCTTTCCCTATTCGGCCAAGCTTCCTTACATTTGCCCGATTTGCCCTTCAATCTGACGTGGAAGTACACATCCTGAGCTATCTTCAGTACACTTTTAAAAACATCCCACTGGCCGATGTTCTTTTCCCCTCAAATAACCTGCTCCAGTTAACTTGGGCGAGACCTTCTCTCATACCCTAAAAGTTGGCCTTACCACAGTTGAGCATTTTAACACGTGGATCCTCTCCGTCCCTACCCATAACTCAATTAAACCTAATCGAACTGTGGTCACCGGTCCCAAAAGTCTCCTCCGCACACACTTCATTAACTTGCACTTCCCAATACTGGATCCAGCATTGCCGTCTCATGTGTGGGGGCCTCCACATGCTGCTTAAGAAAACTCTACTGAACACTTCTGAGGAATTGCACCCCATCTAAACCCTTCACACTATGATTTTCCCAGTCTATATTGGGAAAATTACAATTCCCTACGCCAACAACCTTATTTGACCTGCAGGTGTCTGCAATCACCCGGCACATTTGTTCTTCTAATTCCCGTTGACTATTGTGGGGTCGGTAGTACACTCCCAACAAGGTGATCATACCTTTCTTGTTCCTCAACTCCACCCATAGAGCCTCACTAGATGTACCATCCATAATGTCACCTCTGAGCACAGCCAGGACATCCTCCTTAACCCCCTCAACCCTGCCTCTCCTGAAGCTCCTGTACCCCGGAACATTGAGCTTCCAGTCCTGCCCTTCACTTAACCAGATTTCAGTCATGGCTACAACGTCCCAGTCGCTTGTACCTATCTGTACTCTAAGCTCATCTGCCTTACCCATCAGGTCCCTGGCATTAAAGTACATGCAATTTAAACCAACCCTCCTTCCTCACTCTCTGCCTTTGACCTGCCTATTATGTCCACTAATCTTTCCCACACCACCTTTCATGCAAACTTCTCACCTCTCACGTGCCTCTGCCCTGCATGAGATCCCACCCTAATGCCGATCTAGTTTAGCATTAGCAAACCTTTCCACCAGGATGTTGGTCCTCCTTCAGTTTAGATGCAACCTGTCCCTTCTATACAGGCCACCACTGCTCCGGAAAATATCCCAACTATCCAGAAATCTGCATCCCCCCCACCCTTCTGCACCAACTCCTCAGCCACACATTCATTTTCCTCCTATCTTCCTATTCTTAACTTCACTAGAACGAGGTACTGGAAGCAATCCTGAGATCACTACCCTGCAGGTCCTGCTTTTCAATCTTCTACCCAATCATAGCCCTGGCTATCATTCAATCTTGTTATGTCATCCGCTCCCAAGAGGGTGTACCTGTTTTCAGTATGTACAGCCACTGGGGTCTCCTGCAGTCCACGTTTACTCCTCGTTCCCACAGTCGCCCACCTTCGCTCCACCTTATTCCTTGTTTGACAACCTCACTGTAGGTCATGTCCAGGAATCTAATTTTCCCGGATGGCCCTGAGGTCATCCAACTGCTCCTCCAGTTCCCCAACACGTTTATTCAGAAGCTGCACCTGAACACGATTTCTGCAGGACTAGATTCCAGAAGCACCAGCATTATCCCTGACTTCCCACATTCTGCCAGAAACACACTGTACCAAATTGTCTGCCATTTCTTCAGTGGACAAGAAAAAAAAATCACAAATTTCGAATCAAGTGCAGCCTCCTTGCCGAAAACTCTCAAGCCAAAGACTCACACTTTAGTCAACATGGTCGCTCCGCTACAGCTGCACTTCTTTATCTGTTACCTAATAAACTACTTTATGGCTGATTTGTAAATTACTCCAACCCTGGGCCTTTGGCGTTATTTTTAAATCTTCTTTCCCTCTGACTCGCCTACTTCCAGCCAATACTCACTCTCGCTGCTTCTGGCTGCTGCTTCTGTCCGACATTCATGGTCTATTAATGTATCTATCTATGAGACCAAAAGATTCCTTCTTCGCCATTATTAAACATTGCACCATATCCCTTTGGAAAACCTATTAACGACTGTGAAATATTTTACCTGAACTTATTATGCCAGTAGGAACGCTTATCTGTCCACATGGGTGAATTATTCATCTATTGTTTGAATTGCTTACAATTGGACAATCTAACCTCTGATGATTTCAAAATGTGCATGGCCACGAGGTTTGATGCTCTTGCTGTTTCATCCCCACCTGTCGTCCATCACTACATTTCAAATAGATGCTATCGCACATGCTCACTCCTATCCACACCCCTCCCCAAACCCCTGGCATTCAACCCGGTCCTTCATACCTTGGTGCGTTTCCGATCAGGGAATTCAGGTATTTCCTGGCGGATAACTGGGCCAACATCTTGGTGTACTGGTCCATGAAGAATTCATCACTTTGTCGCTTTATTCTAGTGAGTGAAATAAAATATGTAAATGAATGGAAATTGGCGGTTCATAGAAATATCAGAAACTGGAATACTGGAAGCACACGGCTTCATGCTTCCACTTAATTGCAAAATACACTGGCTAAATGTTTCCAATATTAACACTGACACATACACCCACATACACATATGCAAACCATAGCAGAAGAACAGGCTCTTCTCCGCACATTAATTTCCCGGGTACATCTGGGGAAGGCCTCTTTGCCACTGGCCACAGGGTTGGGACTGAGGTGGAGGAGAGACCAGCGGGTGGGGAAGAGGCAACCGCCACACAGGGTGGGGTGGGAGTATCGAGCACTAAGGGTGTGTTCGGGGATGGGATGGTGCCTCCATCTGCAGTGAGCAGGTGGAACGGGACTCATCGAACAATGAGTCAATGGATGCTCTCGCTTTCCCCGACGCCACTCCACTCATTCTAGTGGAGGAAGTCCGCAAGTTCATCCAGGCCATTGAGGAGCCCAACATCGGCCCAGACTGGCCGCCCTCTGGTGGCCAAAGCTACACGGGCTCATCAGCTCGTTGAACCTCATCCTCAGAAGGAGGGGGAGGGGCAAGGGGATGAAGGGGTATGACCGGCATTAGCTCAGGTCCTTCTTGGACAACCTGCAGAAGGACGCCAAGATAAAGAGCAGCGTCGCTCCTGTTGAAGATAGAGGGACCAGTGGAGCGTCCCTTTTAGCCAGGGTCCGGGGGGCCAGTAGCATCGCCACTCCAACAGCAAGTGGCTCTGCTGTCAGTGACCGAAGGACTGGTGACGGGATCTAGGGATTAGGCAGGGCTGAAGATGTCCTGGTTGGTTTGCTTCTAGGTCTGACCAAGCTGGCTATCCGTGATTCATGGCGCCAGGCAGAATAGGGCTTTGCCCAAGCCAGATGCTTGCCCCTTTACCAGGGTTATATAGTAGTTATTAGAATATTTGTAACATAGTTGTTTGATGATTTTCTAACGTGGTGGTGGGTATGTCACCATGGTTTGGGGTTTTTTGGGGGCTTTTGTATCATGTTGAAATTAAATAAATTATTTTTGATACAAAATAAAAGAGGAAAAAAAAGTAGGTTAGCCGATGAGGTGTGGTGTTGGGATCGGAGAGAGGAGGGGGAGCCGCTGAAGAAGGTTGCTAAGGTGACCCCATAGTCTGTGAGCTCCTCTCCTTTGAAAAAAGGAGGAATCTCTCCAGGTAGGAGCGGAAGGGGGACAAATGTGAATCCGCCAGGGGTGAGGGGAGTAATGTGGTGGAGAAAGACTCTCACCCTCTGGTTCGGACCCCGGTCCCATGTTCTGGAAGCGATTTTGGGGAAGGTGGCAAATGGGGATCACTCAGGTGTTATGGAGCAGGTGGAGATTCCTGTTGGGGAGGTAGTCCCGCATCAGGCACCTGAGGAATCCCAGGAGCAACCCACCCAGGATGAGGCGCAGAGCACGCCTCTGGGGGTAGAGACTGTAGGCGGGGAAGGGCTAGGGGGAACCAGCCCTTCTCTCCCTCAAGACCTGGCTCCAGAGGGACTATCTGTGTCTGGTGCACCAGAGTCCACTCTGAGCCTAACAAGCGGGTGGGGAAGAGGCATCCACTGAACAGGGTGGGGTGGGAGAATTGAGCAATAAGGGTGGGTCCAGGGATGGGGTTGGTGCCTCTATCTGCAGTGAGCGGGTGGAAGGGGTCTCATCGGACAATGAATCAATGGATGTTCTCGCTCGCCCCGACACCACTCCACTCATTCCAGTGGAGGAAATCTACAAGTTCATCGTGGCCACTGAGGGAGCCCAACATCGGCCCAGACTGGCCTCCCTCCGGTGACCAAACTTACAAGGGCTCACCAGCTTGCTGAACCTCATCATCAAAAGGAGGGGGAGGGGCATGGGGGCATTGTCGGTGAAGGGGAACGACCTGGCATCAGCTCAGGTCCTTCTTGGACGACCTGCAAAAGGACACCAAGGTCAAGAGCAGCCTCATTCCTGCTGAAGGTAGAGTGAGCAGTAGAGGTCCCTTGTAGCAAGGATCCAGAAGGTAAGACGCACTGCCACTTATAGGGGGAGGAGTGACTCTTGTGTCAGTGACCGGGGGACTGGTGAGGGGATCTAGTGTACTCCTGACATGGCGATCACCATAGCCAGTTACAACATAAATTGCAGCAGGATGCCCCTCTGCAGGGTTAACCATCTCTCAACCCTGAGGGATGGGAAATATGTGGTTAGCTTCCTGCAGGAAACCCACACCACCCCGGGAGATGAGTCCACCTAACCCCAAGCTCGCCGTGTTGCAGACGCACCTGTTCCGGGAGGTGTCTACCCTGCTGAGCCATCGACTCTGGCGACTGCGTGATCCTCGGGGGGGGGGGGTGATTTCAACTGTACCCTTGAGGAAGGAGACAGTTCCGGTATCAAGCGTGGCCAGGAGTTGGTGAAGAAGCTGAAGAAGCTTGTGGGCTCCTTTGACTTGGTAGACACCTGGAGAAACCTCCACCCCAACTCTAGGGCCTTCTCCAGGAGGTAAGAGGGTCTGGGTCTCACATCGACCGCCTGTACCTTTCTCGGGCATATTTTTCCCACATCTCAGCAGCCTCCATGCAGCCGGTGCCGTGCTCGAACCACCACCTGATGTGAGTGGTGTTTACCCCGCTGCGCATGAGGGGAGGGTCTGCAAATTGGCACTTTAACAACTGGCTGCTGGAGGATCGCCACTTCCGGAACTCGTTTGAGAGGTTCTGGAATACCTAGAAGGGGAACCTGGGAGTATTTCACTCCCTGTGGCTATGGTGGGACATGGGCAAGGCCCACATCCGGAGTTTCTGTCAGGAGTACTCTAGGGGGTCGACCAAGAGGCGCGATTCCAAGGTCAGATAGCTTGGGAGCGAGCTGCTCGATTTGGATTTTTGTCTAAGTCAGACCGTCGGGGACACGATCCTCTGGAGGGAATACCAGGAGAGGAAAGACACGCTGAAGAAGCTGCAATAAGAGCAATCCCGAGGTGCGTATGTGAGGTCGCGGATCCAATCGCTCCACGATTTGGACCATGGTTCACCCTTCTACTCACTGGAGAAGTGGCAGGGAGTCCGTCAGCAGTAAGTGGAGCTGCTCGCTGATGATGACTCCTCCTTCACTGAACCAGCGGACATTAACGCAGTAGTTCATTACTTTTATGGGACCTTGTTTTCACCAGATAGTTCTGGCAGGGATGAGTGCAGTGATCTGTGGGAAGGTCTAGCCATGGTCGACCCGGAGGGTGCCGAGCGTCTGGACACCCCCCCCCCCCCCCCCCCCCCCCCTCCCCCCCCCCCTCACACTGGACGAATTGAACGCAGCCCTCCATCAAATCCGAAAGGGCAAATCCCCTGGCCTGGACGGACTGACAGCAGAGTTCCTCCACACTTTCAGGGGGATCTTGGGGGAGGACTACACCATGGTCCTGAGGGAGAGCCTGGCGAATGGAGAGGTGCCCCAATCTTGGCGGAGGGCTGTTGTGGTCCTTCTGCACAAGAAGGGCGATCTGGTAAAGCAGCTGGCCCTGATGGTATATGTCCCAGGCTACTAAAAGACTGTGCGGCTCAGCTGGCGGAGCCGCTCCAGACCATTTTCAACCTGAGCCTCCAGTCAGGGAGGGTACCAGGTCTGTGGAAAACATCATGTCTCGTGCCGGTTCCCAAAGCAGGGTGGCCGACCGAGATCAACGACTACAGACCGGTGGCCCTTACATCCCATATCATGAAAACAATGGAGCGGCTACTCATTCGTCTCCTGAGACCACAAGTCCAGCACGCACTCAACCCACTACAGTTTGCATACCAGGAGAACATTGGGGTGGATGATGCAGTCCTCTACATGCTGCACCGGAGCTACTCCTTTTTGGACAAACCCGGTGGCTATGTGAGGATTATGTTCTTCGACTTCTCAAGTGCGTTCAACACCATCCAACCCCTGATTCTGAATGACAAGCTTTAGAAGATGGGGGTGGATTCCACATTTATCTCCTGGATATACGACTACCTGACGGGTCGACCACAGTTTGTCAAGCTGGGGGACAGTGTCTCTGGCACAGTGGTGTGCAATGTTGGAGCCCCACAGGGAACGGTTCTGGCCCCGTTCCTCTTCACCCTGTATACAGCAGACTTTAACTATAAGTCTGACACATGCCACGTACAGAAATATCCAGATGATACAGCGATTGTGGCATGTGTAAGGAACGGGCAGGAGGAGGAATACAGGAACTTGACCAGTTCCTTTTGTGCCTGGAGTGAAGAGAACTGTCTCATCCTGAACACAACTAAGACTAAAGAGATGGTGGTTAACTTTGGCAGGTCCAAGCTCCCCCTTCAGCTGGTCAACGCTGCAGGGTCTGACATTGAGGTGGTGCAGACATAAATACCTTGGAGTGCACCTTGATAACAAACTGGACTGGTCTGTCAACTCTGACTCCCTCTACAAAAAAGGCCAGAGCAGACTCTTTTTCCTCAGAAGGCTCAAATCCTTCAATGTGTGTAATGATATGCTGCACATGTTTTACAACTGCGGTTGCAAGTGTTATTTTCTATGCTGTTGTCTGCTGGGGCAACAGCATTAGTGCAAAAAACAACAAGAAGCTGGTCAAACTGGTTAAACGAGCTAACTCAGTGCTGGAGGGGAGAGTAGACTCTGGGATGGATGTGCTTGAGAGGCGCATGAGGCACAAGGTGCAGGTCATCCTGAAAAACCCCGGGCATCCCCTCCTTTTAATTCTGGAGAGTCAAAAGAGCACTCGGGTCTCCTCAGAGTGCTTTCCTACCGGGGCAGGGTGTTGGTCATTAACCAACTCGTGGCCTCCATGCTTTGGTACAGATTGACCACATTGGTCCCATCAGCCACCTTTGCTGCGATCATCCAGAAGAAGTTGGGAGACTTCTTCTGCGGCAAAGGAAAGCATTGATTCTCTGCAGCGGTCCTGGGTCTCCCGATCAAGGAGGGTAGTCAGTCACTGTTGTGCATTCACACCAAGTTGCCGGCTGCCTGCTGCAGGACCCTGCCGAAATACCTGTACTCAGGGTGTCCACCTAGGTGGCAAGTGCTGGTGATGCACTTTTTCCAACGGGGCCGCTGCCTTCAAGGTGGTACACGGCTCCCGATGGTGGGCGTCAGCCGTGGGGATGCCCGGCTTCTACGGGACTTGTTGAGAGTCTGGAACCTGGTTGCCGTCAACCGGGCCCCCCCCCTCCACTGGAGGAGGGTGATGGCCCGGGAGCCGGTGGGGCTTGAACATGTGGAGTATTTGCGGCTGACCAAACCCCCGATCAGCCAGAAGTTTTCCTCGGACCCAGGCGCCGTAATCCTTCACGGGAGTCGATCCCACACAACTTGAGCCACCTTCCCTCGACACCCTTCATCTCCCTTCAAGATACAAGGAGGCGTGTCCTGTACGGGCTCCTCCTCCACACCCTGCACTTCCTCACCCTGGTCCACCGTCCGGACACCAAGTGGCGGTTGGTGTTGCCTTCCGGTCGCGAGGGGGGCCCCCGGTGGGGGTCCCTCTATGCCGAGATTCTCCCCCTCTACATTGGGGACCTGGGGTGGAGGGTATTGCACCAAGGAATTCCCTGCAACCTGTTTCTCTCACGGTTCACACACTCGCCAGCCACCTGCCACTTTTGCGAGCTGGAACAGTCTGTGTACCACGTGTATATGGAGAGCGTGAGGCTGCAGCCACTGTTTCAATACCTAAAGCAGCTACTCCTTGCCTTCTGGCTGCATTTCTCACCTACCATCTTCATCTTTGGACACCCTCTGCGTAGAGGTGAGATGAGGGTAGGGCCGAAGAACCCCTGGTTGGGTTGCTCCTGGGCCTGGCCAACATAGCCGTCCGTGAGTCATGGCGCTAGGCCCGAGACAGCGTTTGCCCCTTTATCGGGGTTATGTCTGTGCCCGGGTGATGTTGGAGAGAGTGGCGTTATTTGTAATATAATTGTTTGTAATTTAATGTCTGAATAGTTTGGTGATTCTGTAGTATGCTGGTGGGTATGTGACCACGGGGTTTTTTTTGGGGGGGGGGGGGGGGGGGGGGGGTTGGCTAATGTATCACGTTTGTAATTTAAATACATTGTTTTTTGGTTAAAACATATTTAAATAAGAGCTGGTTACGAGAGGTGTGGTGTTGTGGAGGTTCTGTCCAAACAAAAATAAGTGAATTTAAACATATTTCTGGAATTTGGAGAAGGCACAGCAGTACTTTTAAATATCTAGGAATATTGCTGCAATGTTGCAGAGATTTATTTTAAAAGTTTCTGCATGTTTTGGGACTACGAACAGTCTTATCAGCAGACTGCGTAGCTCCCACATCTGTGGCTGGCAACTATGGCGCACCAAAAAGGGGGAAACATCTTGCTGGACTTTAACACCTATGTCCTGAACAACCCCCCTTTAATGCTTCGTCGGTGCTGACCGGGCTGGTCTGACTTTCGTGTGGTGTGGGAGGATTTCTGCACCTGCACCGTCGCTACCTCTTTCTGGGACCTTGGAGCATGGAGCTGAAGACTAAGCCCCCCTTTCTCTCGGCAAAACCACCGGAGATGGGAGGTTTCAGACAACAAGACTGCAGGCAAGTCCCTTTCATTGCTGTAGGAGCGACGAAGAACAGCTGGGATTGCCTGCGAAGGTCAGCAGCTTGCCAGGGGATGCAGGAAAGCCGAGATAGCACAGCGAAGAGGAGATGTCGCTACAATTTCCGTGGGGGCGTTCATTATCAATGTCTGAGGCAACATCATTCGCTCCCTCCCTCGAACTATTTCCATATTTGTGTGTGGACACTGGCTTGGTGCCATTTGGACTGTCAATATCAGTTTGTTAGTTGTTTAAGTGAGTAATTGTAGTGTCTGACACCATGCCAGGTCAGTGTTCTGGGGAACCGGAGTCTTCCAGGAGCTATGCACAGGCGTTCGCTGCTCGTCTTGGGGCCTGGTTCCCAATGAGGAACCCGCCTACTTGCCTCCCCAGATCAACCTGGAGGACTGCACAGTTGCCATGGCCGTACAGGTGTCCTGTACGTGGGTAAGATGTTCGTGAAGGCCTGTTCTTCCTTGAGTAAGTGGCTGTGAGGCGTCACAGTAGGGGCGACTTTTCTTGCAGCCGCTGGTGGTCTTGCAGCGGTGGTCTTGTCCAACGTCCTGCCCTGCATTACAAACGAGGTCCTCCTCCCCCACCTTCACACCCCGGGGAAGGTCCTCACTGATATCACCCAGCGGGTTCTGGGGAAGGTCCTCACGGACATGTCCCAGGGGTTCTGCAGGAAGGAGCTGCGCACGTCTTTTCCCTCCCGCCAGCTGACAGTGATGCTGGACAGGGAGGAGGACGTTGATGGGCGCTTCAGTGTCCAGCAAGTTGGGCGTGATATTAAAATAATCTGGACATCGGAGCGCACATGGTGCCATGTTTGCATATTCAGTTGCGCTGCAGCAAGTAAGAATCTAATTGTTCTATCTGGGACATATGGCAATAAAACACTCTTGACTCTTGAACGGGCCCTTCTGCACACGTTAATTCCCCGATTTTATTCTTCCCACATTCCCTCTAACGGCAACATATATATGTGTGTGTGCGTGTCTATGTGCATGTCCGTTAAATATATATATATTTATAGAAGATAGATTGTATCGACCAATGGAATCCGGTGCTCCAGGTGTCCAATTTTCAGACGGTCCTAACCGAGTAATGACTAAGCGAGTCGCTCACCTTGGGAGGTTTGCGGACAACTGGTAATAATCCGTCATTTGAATAAATCGCACTCTTGAAGTCACAGGCAACATTTAAATAACCCCCACACGGAGACTGAAGAAGTACCGCTGCAAATGCACACCTGGTCAAACTAATGGAAGCGACATCAGTTTAGCACCGTCCAGAGGTAACGTAGAATAATTGTGTTTAACAATTCAAACAGTAAACTGTGCCGCACCCACGAAGTGCCATGAAAATATTAAGCGCAGTTTACACTAAATTCTGGTCCTTGCAATCAAAACAGGTTTGCAGACGTTGCCTGGTAGTCGGGTCGAACATTTAGGGAAACGGACAGAGATCGGTCAAAGCCAAGGGGGGAATTGCGTAGAGAAAGACAAGCGCTCTCATCGCACAGAATATTGCCGGATGCCGAGATTGTAAATATTATCCCACCAGTTTTTCTCCATCTGAGCTATGATGTGGATGCGAAGTTTCCTTCGCTGTTTCTGGTTCCCAGCCAGGCATCATCATTTCAACCCATCCCCACCTGCACCTGTGTTTTCTCCCGGCAACACGTCGCTTGGATCCATGGTTACAGACCTCAACCACTTCCAGCTTTTCAACCTGCCGGTGTTCATTAACAAACACTAGCAACATTGTATAAAATAAAGTGCAGTCAGTGATCAGAAACTGTACCTGTGGTTCATATTACCGGCGGGATAACAAGGCACTGGCCGTGAGGCAGAGACCGGCCCTGATCGAAGGACATCCAAGGAACCTACTCCTCATCGCACCCCGATCCGTGCTCTCCTGCCCCTCTCTCCTTCAGAGTTGTTACTGTTTTCTTCCTTCATGTCCACAGACAACTGTCTCAAGGGGATAACCCTGGAAGGCTTGTAATTTATTTTTGATTTCCTGAACTGGGTTAGCATCTGTGTGGAAAGAGAGACCAGACCCTCCCTGATCTGATAAAGTTAACAGAGGAACGCTCACCTTGAACTAGGGTCGTCGTTCACCTCTGGGAAGCCAGAACATTGAGACCAGAGGACGCTGAAGAGCGCAAAAAGCGTCACCGAATGCGAGTCGAAGCTGATCACCATTTCGAACTATTCTGTAAATCAAATAACATGTTACTCCATAAAATCATTTGGTCGGACCCCCCCACCCCCCAGCTCGTCCCCTTCCTTCTCTGAATCCCACTTCGAGGAGCGCTTCAATTTTGAACGGTATGTGAATATTATGAAGTGAATTCAAACAGAAGAAGCTATCATACTCACTGAAGTTGGATGGGGGGGGGGGGGGAGACTCTCATGATGAATGATGCGCGATGTTGCATGTTTCGAGTATGGAACGAGTTCGTTTGGAAAACCTACCAAAAGGAGATCTCACTGCCTTGGCGTCGATCGCTGTCCTTGGTGCCGAAGTCGTCGCCTGTGAAGCAACGAAAGTCTTCTCGACGTCGCTGTGCTTTTGTTGGACGCTCTTGCGGTGTTTTTTGAATTCTGCCCTCTGCGCTGTGCAGAGGGAGATGCGATACAGCAAAGATGCTGTTAAATCTGACTGTCACCAGCCAGAAAGTTGCTGGTTTTATACTATAGTTACGTCTCCGTTCACAAAGGTCGGTCACGTTTTCGCTCCAGAGAGAGGTAATAGATGCACAGCCAAATACGTCACCGGCATTCCGCAGAGCGTGTTAGCATGAGGAAAATGCTAAACCCTAACTTGCCCCCCATTCCAGAGCTGCCCACGGCTGGAGCTGGAGCCGCTTTGGGACTGGCTGCGGGCTCCGTACGTGTGGCAGCTCAGCGAGTCCACCTCAGCCAGCATGCCCTTCTCGATCGTCGTGGTGATAATGGTGGGGAGCACACCGCCCGGCCGCCTTCAGCACCCCCATAGCTCCGGCTCCGTCAGTCCGCCCGCTCGCTCGCTGCAATACTGGCCGGCCGACAGCCCGACCAACCCCTCGCAGCACTCACCGGCCTATCAACTGCCTGACCGAAGCCTCGCAGCATCCACTAGCTGGCCGGCAGCCCAACTGACCCTTCGCAGCATCCACTAGTGGTCCGACAGCCCGACCAATCCTCCACAGAATCCATCGGCCTACCGACAAGCTCGACCGACCCTGACCTTGACCCTAATCCTAACCCAAGATGTACATTTGTTATTTATAATTTTTATTTAACAGTTCACATCCAAACTTTATATAGATAAATCAATTGAAAAACAAAATTATCAACAAGGTTAGCATTACCTTTATCTTTGGAAACCTTGTTATTGCTGTTGATGTAATGAGGAGGCAGCCATGATCCCAGAGTCCTCGCTACCTAGTGACCATAAAACAATGCGCGGGATTGGTCAATTTGCATCCGACCTCAATGACAAACGTGGATTGATTGGACAATTTCTACTTGGAAAATTGAAAGTTTTTGTCATATTTAAACAAAATGTGCAGGTTTTGTTCTTGACGAGTTTCAATATAATTTATATAATATTTTTACACATGGTGACTGCAGTGAATTCTGAAGCCAGCTTTTTGACCAAAGTAACTGTTCGATTGTGTTGTGTTGTAGAACTCAGGAGATCACCAGGCAGATCATCTACATGGTAAGAATAGTCACATTTAAGACGTTGAAGCGTTTCGATGAGCACGAGTTGCTAAGCTGCTGTTTTCAACATTTCTTTGTTTTCTGCTAGGATTTGCAAAGACCCACTCAGTCCATCTACGGTCACCTCCGAGGTACGTTCCAGTAACTGTTGACAATGGCACATCTGCACCATGTGATATCTGTCAACTGCTGCAGAATGGTTGAGGTTTCAGACAGGAACGACAAGCGTGGAGATGGGCCGACAGGAGTTCAGTCTGACTACAAGTTTGGTTCAGAGAATAAATTAACACCCATCACCGAGTCGGATAATCTGGCTATGAACACGCATCCTTGTAATCCTGGTAACACTATTTAATCCGGGTGAAAGGATCCAGAGCAAGTCAATTTCTAATTCATTATCCCACCTTGGTTTCAGATATTGTCTCTGACATTTCCAACAAAAGCTATTCCATGAATTGTTGGGGATTGGACGATAGTGATCAAGATGAAACTCACATTCCCTGACCAGTGATCGGTCACTATGATATCAGAGAGAGGGCATCTGTCACTAAGCAAGAACTCAACCTCATTCTTACCTTAATTACCGTCAGGGTGAAGCAGAGTTAATTTTTTTCGGCAAAAGTCACAAGACTTAAGTTGCCTTCAGTTTGGGTGGTGAAAGTGGGGTCTTACTGAAGTGTTTTAGTTTTTTAATGGGTTCTCTATAGAAACATAGAACATAGAAACATACAGTGCATTCAGAAAGTATTCAGAACCCTTCACTTTTTCCACACTTTGTTATGTGACAGCCTTATTCTAAAGTGAATTAAATTCATTTATTTATCATCAATCTACACACAATATCCCATAATAAAAAAGCGAAAACAGGTGTTTAGAAATTTTTGCAAAGTAATTAAAAAGAAATAACTGAATTATCACATTTACATAAGTATTCAGACCCTTTAGTAATTTGTTGAGGCACGTTTGGCAGAGATTACAGCCATGTCTTCTTGGGTATGACGCTACAAGTTTGGCACACCTGTATTTGGGTAATTTCTTCCATTCTTCTCTGCAGATCCTCTCAAGCTCTGTCTGGTTGGATGGGGAGCGTCGATGCACAGCTATTTTCAGGTCCCTCCAGAGATGTTCGATCGGGTTCAAGTCCGGGCTCTGGCTGGGCCACTCAAGGACATTCACAGACTTGTCACGAAGCCACTCCTGCGTTGTCTTGGCTGTGTGCTTAGGGTTGTTGTCCTGTTGGAAGGTAAACCTCCGCCCTAGTCTGAGGTCCAGAATGCTCTGGAGCAGGTTTTCATCAAGGATCTCTCTGTACTTTGTTCCGTTCATCTTTTTTACCATCCTTACTATTCACCCAGTTCCTGCCACTGAAAAACATCTCCACAGCATGATGCTGCCACCACCATGCTTCACAGTAGGTATGGTATTGGGCAGGTGGTGAGCAGTGCCTGGTTTCATCCAGACGTGACGCTTGGCATTCAGGCCAAAGAGTTCAATCTTGGTTTCATCGGACCAGCGAATCTTGTTTCTCATGCCTTTTGGCAAACTCCAAGCGGGCTGTCATGTGCCTTTTACTGAGGAGTGGCTTCCGTCTGGTCAATCTACCATATTGGTGGAGTGCTGCAGATATAGTTGTCCTTCTGGAAGGTTCTTCCATCTCCACAGAGGAACTCTGGGGATCTGTCAGAGTGACCATCGGGTTCTTGGTCACCTCCCCGACCAAGGCCCTTCTCCCCGATTGCTCAGTTTGGCCGGGCGGCCAGCTCTATGAAGAGTCCTGGTGGTTCCAAAGTTAAGAATGACGGAAGCCACTTTGCTCTTCGGGACCTGCAATGCTGCAGAGATTGTTTTATACCCTTCCCAGATATTTAAGAATAAGGTGTAAGCCATTTAGAACGGAGACGAGGAAACACTTTTTCTCACAGACAGTGGTGAGTCGGTGGAATTCACTGCCTCGGAGGGCGGTGGAGGCAGGTTCTCTGGATGCTTTCAAGACAGAGCTAGATAGGGCTCTTAAAAATAGCGGAGTAAGGGGATGTGGGGAGAAGGCAGGAACGAGGTACTGATTGGGGATGATCAGCCATGGTCACATTAAATGGCGGTGCTGGCTCGAAGGGCCGAATTGCCTACTCCTGCACCTATCGTCTATTGTCTATTGGCTATATTTAAGAGGGAGTTAGATGTGGCCCTTGTGGCTAGAGGGATCAGGGGGTATGGAGAGAAGGCAGGTACGGGATACTGAGTTGGATGATCAGCCATGATCATATTGAATGGCGGTGCAGGCTCGAAGGGCCGAATAGCCTACTCCTGCACCTATTTTCTATGTTTCTATGTTTCTATCGTGTCTCGACACAATCCTGTCTCGGAGGTCTACGGACAATTCCTTCGTCTTCATGGCTTGGATTTTGCTCTGACATGTACTGTCATCTGGGGGACTTTATATAGACAGGTGTGTGCCTTTCCAAATCATGTCCAATCAACTTAATTTACCACTGGTGGACTCTAATCAAGTTGTAGAAACATCTCAAAGATAATCAATCAATCAATCAATGGAAACAGGATGAACCTAAGCTCAATTTTGAGAGTCATAGCAAAGGGTCTTATGTAAATGTGATATTTCAGTTATTTCTTTTTAATTACTTTGCAAAAATTTCTAAACACCTGTTTTCGCTTCTTCATTCTGGGGTATTGTGTGTAGATTGATGATAAAATAAATGAATGTAATCAATTCATATAATAAAAGTTACATCATTTGTGTCACGTGTAGTTCACGATGTTCATTCAAGATTTAACGGGAACGCTCGGGAAACGGACAAGTCACTCGCACAAATAGCAGAAATGCCGAGTACCGTGGGAACACTTTATCTACTGCCGTTATATCGTGCGAGACTCATGCTGGACCACGACCTCTTCACTCTGGTGACATCTTGCGTCAACTCGCCCCGTGAAAAGGCCGCTTAACTGCTAGACTTCCTCGTGATCAGTAAAATCATTCCAGAACTCGACTAATTCTATGGGCCAAGAAAGAGACATTTCGGTCCATCGTGCAGCTCTTGTCGCTTGCAACTTGCTGTCCAATTAGTTCCACTCCCATTTAGTAGTGCATCCATCTCTCTTTCAGAGTTTGTATGTAAGAGTTAACCAGAGCGACCTGACCCAAGATGTCACCAGAGTGAAGTGGTCGTGGTCCAGCACGTGTCTCGCACGATATAATGGGGGGTAGATAAAGAGTTCCCACGGTACTCGGCATTTCTGTTATTTGTGCGAGTGACTTGTCCGTCTCCCGATCTTTCCCGTTAATCTTGAATGAACATCGTGGACTGTAGTGTTGTTAATCACGTGGCACAAATGATGTTACTTTTTTTCACACACTATATTGGTTTTTTTCGCCCGAGCTCTTTAATGAGCTGAAGAATAATCTGTTTTTTTTTTAGACAAATGTTGTTTGGTGTGATGCACCTTCTCTCAATATGTGCAAGAAGTCGCCTTTTTATTTTGTCAAATAGGAATAAAGACTGTGTCTCACAGTGACCGTGATGATTGTCTTATTTTATTATCTACTGAGAGGTGAAACTTTCAGTCTGAAGAAGATCTCGACCCGAAACGCCACCCGTTCCTTCTCTCCAGAGATGCTGCCTGTCCCGCTGAGTTGCTCCAAGCAACTGGTGTCTATCTTCAAAGGACTGACCATCGGGCTGGATGTCGGGGCTGGCGTGTTGCGTTTCACAGACCGAACTGTCCAATTAATAGTAACAGATGGGCACTCCCTCTCAACCACATTCTCTTGCCTTCTCCCCATAACCTCCTGACAGCCGCACTAATCAGGAATGTATCTATATCTTCCCCTATTCTTCACCCTTTTGACAGTAGTTTTGTTTTATTGGAGACGCGGGAGACAGCGGATGCTGGAATACTGAGCAAAACATGAAGTGCTGGAGGAACTCGGTGCATTTGTGTTTAAGAAGGAACTGTAGATGCTGTATGCTGGAGAGACTCAGCGGGTGCAGCAGCATCTATGGAACGAAGGAAATAGGCTTCGTTCCATAGATGCTGCTGCACCCGCTGAGTTTCTCCAGCATTCGTGTGTGTGGGTGGGAGTTGGGGGGAGGGGAGGGGGGAGAGATAAGGCATGCTGAAGAAAGGGTCGCCTGTCCATTTCCCTCCGTAGTTGCTGCCTGGCCCGCGGAGTTCCTCCAGATGCCTGTGTGAGAAGGAGGGAGGGAGAGAGAGAGAGAGAGAGAGAGAGAGAGGCACACACAAGGTGGATGTGAAATCTCACCTGCCTGTTTCAGTGACAGACACCCACCGCCAGTAAATGAAGACACCCCCATCTGTCTCCCCCTCCTCTCCCTCGACTCCCCCACCTTTCCCTCCCAACTTCAGTCCCGTCCCGACCTCCTGGGAAACTGAAGGGAGCAACAATCAGTTGCCTGCCCGCTATAATTAAAGAGTTCCCACGGTAGACTGTAAAACTGGGACCCTGGTTCTGGACTCCCCCAACATCGGGAACATTCTTCCTGCATCTAGCCTGTCCAATCCCGTAGATACGGATTAGACCGGTATCTAGTTATTTACTTAATTAATGATTTCAATTAAATATCGGGAACATCAGGCCGCAAACGTTATTTCTTGAGTGTTAGTGCTGGACTTTGACTCGACCTTCCTAGTTAGCCGGCGCCTGAGACTGAGCCAAGCAATGTCCAGACCTGACTTCAACACAAAGTGACGGAGGAACTCAAAGGGTCAGGCTCGTCCAACGCTCTGTGTTTTGCACGTGATTCCTCCATCTGCAGTTCCTCGTGTCTACAGACCAGAGTTGCCACTTGACTCCGAGATGACCATCACAGAGCATACGGAAGATAGACACGAAATGCTGGAGTAACACAGCGGGACGGGCAGCATCTCTGGAGAGAAGGAATGTGTGACGTTTCGGTAAGAGACCCTTCTTCAGAGTCTCGTCCCGAAAAGTCACCCATTCCTTTTATCCAGATGCTGCCCGTCCATGATGTTATGTCTGTCTCCAGTATTACTGTGTCTATCATCGGCGCAAACCAACATCTACAGTTCTTTCCGACACATTATGATTAGAGGATACCGTCTCGCCATCACTCGGATTACCCGCTTCATTTCCAAAACGTTGCCACCTCTCTTTACTTTGCTTACTGAAGCCTGATCCTTGTCAGACCCAGTGCTCTATCGCCCAGCCTCTCATCTTTCAATCGGGTTCGGCCAGGAAGGAACTGCAGATGCTGGATTAAAACGAAGATAGACACAACATGTAGCTCAGCGGGACAAGCAGCATATCAGAAGGGTCTCGACCCGAAATGTCACCCATTCCTTCTCCCCAGAGATGCTGCCTGCCGTCGAGTTACTCCAGCATTCTCTTTGAACCGGCATCTGCTGTTCCTTCCGACACATGCACAAGAAATAGGCAACTTTTCGGGCCGAAACGTTGCCTATTTCCTTCGTTCCATAGATGCTGCTGCACCCGCTGAGTTTCTCCAGCATTTGTGTGTGTGGGTGGGAGTTGGGGTGAGGGGGGGGGGGGGGTAGAGAGAGAGATAAGGCAGCCTGAAGAAAGGGTCGCATGTCCATTTCCCTCCGTAGATGTAGCAATGTTACAAAATTTTGAGATTTTAAAAATCAAGTCTGTAATTTATCCCATCAGATAAAGCATAAAAATAAGTTTAATTTGACACATAATTCACTTTCATATCTCAAGTATTTAAAAAGTTATGGCCATTTTCATACTCGGAAATGAGCATCTTGTTCCCTATTGATTTTCTATGGACATAACAAAAAAGCTGTGATCGTGGACAGTCAAAAGCCCATAACTTTCTTAAAAATTAAGAGAACTGAATGAAATTTTCAGTTATCATAGATTGAAGCATTCTGAAACAAATATAAAATAATCTTGCTTGGATGACCTGAAATTAAAGCATATAATTAGTTAGTTACCTAATTGTAGCTAATTTCAGACTTCAATTACTAGATCTAAACATCTATCCATTTCTTAATAAATGATTAACATTTTTAAATAGCCTAAATGTCCAAATAATATTCACAAATAATTCACAATAAAACATGATTTTTAAATATCATTTACATTAATGTATAGACCAAATGGAAGGAATTTAGTGTTCAATTGCTGTAAATAAATGCCCATTTAAATCAGCTTTCCAGTGGGTCCCTGTGGAACGCGCTGGTTTAGAACGTTCACATTGCGGTAGATTTGTGCCCTCAAATGCCCAAAAAAATACTGCGGGATATAATGGGCCCAAAATGAGCTACTCGCAATATTAAACTTTGTATAAAGGGATCTTTAGAAGCCCTTTTTAATGTAAAAATATACAGCCTACCTTCTATGGCTTGCTTTATGAGACCCTGCGGTTGCTGGTGGTCGCGGGTTTAGAGATTGATTTTTAAACTACTATAACTATTATACGAGGCCTTTAAAACTAATAATAGCTTTTGCGACGGGGTCTTCCAGCGATTTTTCGTTAATAATTAACTAGGCTGAACATCTTCGATTTGAACAGCCTAGAGAAAATCGCGTTTTAAACCCGCCCCCCTCTAAACGGCGCCAAAATCGCGCACACCCGCAGCTGCAGATTTTCAACGACGCTTCAGGTACGCTTTGCAACATACCTAGTAGATGCTGCCTGGCCCGCGGAGTTCCTCCAGTCTTAGAAACTGCTTTAGACAAAAAGAGACACAAACTGCTGGAGTAAAATAGCTCAGCAAGTGAGGTACCTGAACACTCAAAAATGAATAAGAATGAAAATGTGATTATTTCACCTCCCTTCAACTATTTTGTGTTTTAGCATGAGAGGGATTATAACATTAGAGACATTCATCTTGTAGTGATGTGTTAATGAAGAATTGCAGACATCAATCTGATAGTAAAAAATATATTTATTTAACAATGTGGTAAAACAAGCACTGACAATCAAACTGCTCAGTTACTCACCGTTCGCATGAGTTCCCACGGTACCTGCAAGAGTTATTACGGATATCGCACGGGCCACTGCGTTCATACAATGTTACAACGCTCACCAAAAAGTGCTCAAGGCACTCTTGGAGAAATTCAAAAATGTTTGAATTTTCTCCCGACCTTACAAAGTTACACGACTACCTGCCGTTAGCGCCACGGAGGTCCTCGGTGGTCCACGAATGCCGTACTGTTATCGCAGGAGGTTCCCACGATGTTAAACTCTTGTTAAGTCTTGCTTCAGGTCGCACCGTGAGAAAGCCCTTTAACATCGTGGGAACCTCGTGCGATAACAGTACGGCATTCGTGGACCACCGTGGACCGCCGTGGCGCTAACGGCAGGTAATCGTGTAACTTGGTGACTCGGGAGAAAATTCAAGCAAGCTTGAATTTCTCCAAGAGTGACTTGTACACTTGTGGTTGAGCATTGCAACTTTATATGAACGTAGTGGCCAGTGCGATATCCGTGCGATATCCGTAATAACTCTTGTGGTTACCGTGGGAACTCCTGCGAACCGTAAACCCGGCAGCTGGACAGAGTGGACAGAAGGTGAGTACAAAAGGTGTTCTTAATATCCTTTAACTGGCGAAAACTTTGGAACTAGTCGTTCGGTGCGAGTTGATTAAAAAGTGTTTGGAAATTTTGAAACTTCAAATCAAATGTCTCTCAAACTTGCTGATTGTATCTGATTCCACTTTTCGTAGCAAGTTCCACTTTTCGACACAAAATGCTTGAATAACTCAGGCAGGAAGCATCTCTGGAGAACATGGATATGTGACGTTTCGGTTCCAGCTGGGAAAGAGGAGGCAGGATCAAGCGTGGCAGGTGTCGGAAGGAACTGCAGATGCTGCTTTAAATCGAAGATACACAAAATGCTGGAGTAACAGCGAGTTACTCCAGCATTTTGATCTCTGGATGGAAGGAATGGGTTTCCCAAACTCACCCATTCCTTAAACCCATTCTTTCTCTCCAGAGATGCTGCCTGTTCCTGAGTTGCTCCAGCATTCTGTGTCTATCTCAGGTAATAGATGGACACGGGCGAGGGGGCAGATGGTTTGAACAAAGACCCCAGATTAAAGCATAGTCTGTAAAATAGGATTGTGAAGCATGGGGAAGGAATGTTTGGGGGGGGGGGTGGAGGGGGGGGGTGAGAGGGGTGAGGGGAGGGCTGAAAGAGGTGCGTGTCTAGATGGGCCACAGTGGGGTGGGGTGGGGTGGGGTGCGGGCGAGGGAAGGGTAAGAAATGGGAGGAGAGAGAGGTTGTTAGAGGTTACCTTGTGGCTAGCATCCGTCCATCAATGAGAGCTGATAGTGTGGCTTTAGAAACATAGAAAACAGGTGCAGACCATTTGGCCCTCCGAGCCAGCAGTGCCATTCACTATGAACATGGCTGATCACCCAAAACCAGTACCCCGTCCTGCCTTCTCCCCATCTCCCCTGATTCCATTAGCCCTGAGAGCGAAATCTAACTCTCCCTGATAGGAGTAGAATGAGGCCATTCGGCCTATCAAGTCTACGCCATTCAATCATGGCTGTTCTATCTCTCCCTCATACCCCATTCTCCTGCCTTCTCCCCATAACCTGTGACACCCGCACTAATCTCTGGGTCAGGCAGCAACTCCACTATTGTGCCGCAGTGCCGTTACAAAATTCCCTGTGCGTGTGTTTTAATATCCCAGCCCAGCTTTAAACCTGGGAATGGGAAGGGTGATTTTACAGAAAATAGAACAATACAGGAGGGGACCAGTAAATGGTCAATTAGGGGAGGGCACCAGTAAATGGTGAATTTGGGGAACGCAGCAGTAAATGGGGAATTAGAGGAGCGCACCAGTAAATGAGGAATTAGGGGAGCGCACCAGTAAACGGGGCATTGGGGGAGTAAATGGGGAATTAGGACATTTCCTCTTGGGCATTACTTTGTTTCTGTTGGTGGCTCCACATTTTATGATAGCCTGAAGTGTGATAAAGCTTTTACCTCAGCAGTTTGATTGTCAGTGCTTGTTTACCTCATTGTTAAATAAATATATTTTTTACTATCAGCTTGATGTCTGCAATTCTTCATTAACACAGCACTACAAGATGAATGTCTCTAATGTTATAATCCCTCTCATGCTGAAACACAAAATAGTTGAAGGGAGGTGATATAATCACATTTTCATTAAGTTTCATTTTTGAGTGGTCAGGTCCATCAATTGTTGAGCTATTTAAAGTTTTTATTCCTATTTGACAATATAAAAAGACGATTTCTTGCACATATTGAGAGAAGGTGCATCACACCAAACATTTGTCTATAAAAGGCCCTCGCAAACACGAAAATCAACAAATGAGGCACGCTAGATTATTTTAAACACATTATATTCATTAACCTCCGCAACAAGCCTAAACTCAGGCATTAAAAGGGACAATGCATTGTGCTAAATGGCAGGTTTTGCGGACGAACATCTTATAGGAAGCACTTTTCAGAGGACAACACTAGAAAGTCAGCTTATTTGCTATGCATTTCTGCTAACATGCAGTAGTGTTCCTGTGGTCGGCTACCCATCAATATAGCTGTCCTGCCACGGCACACTCCCCAATTGTGAATTGTAGTAAGCGCAGAGATGGCCTCTTTGCTCTTTCACACCCAGTGAGACTTCCTCTTAATTCTCTTTTTAATTAATCTCTCCCTTCTGCCTTCACGCAAGCGTCCTCGATGCACAGTGGGCTGCTGTATACAGCGCGTCAATGAAAAAAAACACCATCCTGTACTCGAAACTACTTAGTATAGGCATGTCTCCAAATGAGCCAATTCAACCAAGGGAGGATATTTATAGTGTGTGAAAAAAAAAGTGGCATCATTTGTGCCACGTGTAGTTCACAATGTTCATTCAAGATTTAACGGGAAAGCTCGGGAGACGGACAAGTTACTCGCACATATAACGGAAATGCCGAGTACCGTGGGAACTCTTTATCTACACCACGTTATATCGTGTGATATCGTGCAAGACCACGACCACTTCACTCTGGTTACATCTTGACTCAAGTCGCCCCGTGAAAAAGCGCTTTAATAACTCTTGCGGTTACCGTGGGAACTCCTGCGAACGGTAAACCCGGAAGCTGGACAGAGGGGACAGAAGGTGAGTAAAAAAGGTGTTCTCAATATCGCCAATGGAACATGTGTCCATCGAGGACGTCCCACCTAATTGTCATTGTTGGAGAATCTTTTTAACAGGAACACTTGCAGAGATGGCTCCCAGAAAAGCTCAAAGAAAGGGGGTAAAGCATGTCAGAAAGGTTTTTGCCATGCAGGAGAATGAGGAGGAGACGCAGCAAGAGAGACAGATGGAGAGGCAACAGGAGATGCCACAGATAACACTGCCTGTGGGCTCCTTGGAGCAGGGAGAGGGTGAGCAAGGTGGATTTCAGATTACCTCCCCAGTAGCCATTGTAGGAATAGCCTCTACAGGCTCTTATATAAAGGAAAGATGGCAGAAGGTAAGGCCATATAACTTCACCAGGGAACAAGAGGGGGAACTTGTAGAATGGTACCAATTTAACGAGATTCTCTACGATAAATCCAGAGAGGATTATAGAAACAGGGAGAGGAAACGGAACCTGCTGGAGACGAAGGCTGCGGAGTATCCCGAGTGCTCATGTGAGTATATATAACAATATATTAGTTCATCAACAGGAGAACCATTTAATGTCATCCAAGATTTAAAAACATACAATGCTATAGATGTAAAAGTGCTGTTTTTGCAGTTAACTTAAACTTCTCTTATAAGTCTGTCTGTGCCCTGCAGCTGCAAAGTAAAAAAGTCGCAGACAGCTTTTACACCCTCTGTGTTTGAAGTTGGAATCATGTCTCTAAGAGCCATAAAATAAATTATGCTCAGGTATCCAAGAAGCACAAGAAATAGCACATTAAATGCGGAGGGCAGGCTCTTAAACAGGCCTCTATTTACTGTCCAGAACTTTTAATATAACGGAATACATCCAATGCTTGACGTTCTATTTAATTCCACCACTCTACTGTAATGCAGATGACCAACTCATGCAATGGTTCACTAATCAGAGGACCATCTATGGAAAGGTCACCGCACTTGGGACCAAAACAGGGTCAGCTGGCAGCACACTGACAGAGAGGAATAGGTGGATAGAGGAGAGGTGGCGGTTCCTATCAGGGCATATTGTGCGTGTAGTGACCAGGACTAGCGCACCAAGGTACTTTTATTACAACACATTTTTGAGGTCATGAGGCTCTGGACACTATGTCTAAATGGTTTTATATGATTCCTACAGGAACAACACATCATTGACCATGCGTTCGATGATCCTCTAGAAGGGACTCCCACGCCGAGCCCATCCACCAGCCAACAGCACCGCAGTAGGCATATTTCCAGCATCGACCTCACCACACCCGGAGGTGCTGAAGAAGGGACAGATGGAAACAGCATTAAAAGTGTGAGTATATAGACTTGATGCTTATTGGATAATGCACCCACCCAGCATTTCGCTGTTTTTTATATTTGCGCTGTGAATTTTCAGCTCAATAATACTGTTCGAGACGGTATTAAATTGTTGGAGGAAAGACGCCTGAGACCAACCAGCTTTACGCAGAGGGCATTAGACTTCTGTCAAGCTATTATGGAAGAAGAAATAAATGAAGGACAATGGGATTTTGTATGGAATATGATCAATGGGGCAATCACTATGCGAAATAAAAAGGTATAGATCTATTCTTAAACTTCTTCCCTTCATTCAGCGTTTCTGTTAAAACTCTTTATTTCTCACATCATAAAGCAACATAGTTTTAATGTCTGGTGTTGTCTGTGCAGTTAATGGAAGCACGTGCACCTGGAATTCAAGAAAATAACTAATTTTTAAAAGGGACTTTAATGAAAGGTCCCGCAATTTTATGGTCCGTGAGAAAACTTTCACATGTACTTCTTAATTTCCTTCTAGAGACACTCACCATCACCACTGATGTTTACATAGCAGCAGCCTGCTAGAAATCCACCTTTGCCTTTTGTTTACGGAGAGGGCCATGCACAAACACCATTTCAAGAAGGGGCAGATGGTTTCGCTGACGTCAATGACTCCAGTTAACCCTCGGACGTTGAGAATTATTTATGTGGTGTTTAATTAACCGTTTGAGTTTTAGTTTATTTTAGTTGTTGGCCACTCAACATTTGGTGTGACATCTAGAGTCCTTTATAAATGTCTGTATGTTAATATGTGTGTATTTTCCTCTTGGGCATTACTTTGTTTCTGTTGGTGGCTACACATTTTATGATAGTTTGAAGTGTGATAAAGCTTTTACCTCAGCAGTTTGATTGTCAGTGCTTGTTTACCTCATTGTTAAATAAATATATTTTTTACTATCAGCTTGATGTCTGCAATTCTTCATTAACACATCACTACAAGATGAATGTCTCTAATGTTATAATCCCTCTCATGCTGAAACACAAAATAGTTGAAGGGAGGTGATATAATCACATTTTCATTAATTTTCATTTTTGAGTGTTCAGGTCCATCAATAGTTGAAAATTTCACCTCTCGGTAGAAAATAAAATAAGACAATCAGCACGGTAAATGTGAGACAAAGTCTTTATTCCTATTTGACAATATAAAAAGACGACTTCTTGCACATATTGAGAGAAGGTGCATCACACCAAACTCTTTATTTCTCACATCATAAAGCAACATAGTTTTAATGTCTGGTGTTGTCTGTGCAGTTAATGGAAGCACGTGCACCTGAGATTCAAGAAAATAATTTGTCTATTGTCTATAAAAGGGCCTCGCAAACACGAAAATCAACAAATGAGGCACGCTAGATTATTTAAAACACATTATATTCATTAACCTCCGCAACAAGCCTAAACTCAGGCATTAAAAGGGACAATGCAATGTGCTAAATGGCAGGTTTTGCGGATGAACATCTTATAGGAAGCACTTTTCAGAGGACAACACTAGAAAGTCAGCTTATTTGCTATGCATTTCTGCTAACATGCAGTAGTGTTCCTGTGGTCGGCTACCCATCAATATAGCTGTCCTGCCATGGCACACTCCCCAATTGTGAATTGTAGTAAGCGCAGAGATGGCCTCTTTGCTCTTTCACACTGTATGTGCCCGAGTTACCTTTGAAACGCTGCAGTGGGACCATTTCCGACTTGGTCGCACCACATCTCCATGTACCTAGTGTTATTCGCCCTGTGTCACTGTCCACTAGGACACCGTCCTGGTTGGATGTTGCTGATCCTGCAGCTGCACCTCTCATTCGGATCAGGTTGTGCGGAACACATGCTGCATATACTATACTCTCCACATTCTTGGGTTTCTGTTCCATTATCTTGAGCAAGCATCTAAATCTGTTTGCCAAGATGCCAAAATAATTTTCTACAACCCTCCTGGCCCTTGACAGCCTGTAATTGAAGATCCTCTGTTCCCTAGTTAGATTCCTCTGTGGATATGGCTTCATAATCCAGGGCCGTAGTGCAAAGGCTTCGTCAGCAACCATCGCATATGGGATGTCCGGGCTGTCTTCTCCTGGCAAAGGTTCTGGATCAGGCATGCCTGCTGTTCCACCTTCCATTTTCTTTCGAAGTCAGGTTTCTTTCCAAATCCGGCCACCACCAACACTTCCAGGTGTGCCCACATCCACATACAGGAAGTTGTAGTTATGATCAACCACCGCCAAGAGTACAATTGAGTGGAATTTCTTGTAATTGAAATAATTTGAGCCACCTCTGGGTGGACAATGAATTGCCACATGCTTGCCATCCAAAGCCCCACATGTGTGAACAAAGTTCCACCTGTTTTCAAACCCCAGCGCCACTCTCTTCCATGCATCTGGTGTACTGGGGCATTCCATCACTTCAGCTGAATAAAATTTGATGATCGGCTCACAGGTTTCTCGGACAATACCACAGATGGTGTTGGTGGCGACAAGAAAGTTGTAAGATAGACTTTTATAAGAATCGCCTGAGGCCAAGTAGCGGAGGGTGATTGCTATGCGCAACCCTGGTTCCAGTGCCTTTCTCATTACAATGTCAGTCTTCTTCAGCAGAGGTCCCAAATTATTCTTCAGCTCATTAAAGAGCTCGGGTGAAATTCTGACAAAGTTTGTGAATGCACTTTTACCCTCTTCGCACAGCACATTAAGCAGTTGATCATATTGTCCAAATTGAGGTCTCCGTTGAAAGATGGGCTTCACCCAGTGAGACTTCCTCTTAATTCTCTTTTTAATTAATCTCACCCTTCTGCCTTCACGCAAGCGTCCTCGATGCACATAGTGGGCTGCTGCATACAGCGCGTCAATGAAAAAACCCACCATCCTGTACTCGAAACTACTTAGTATAGGCATGTCTCCAAATGAGCCAATTCAACCAAGGGAGGATATTTATAGTGTGTGAAAAAAAAGTGACACCATTTGTGCCACGTGATGAACAACACTTCACAGTCCACAATGTTCATTCAAGATTTAACGGGAAAGTCACTCACACAAATAACGGAAATGCCAAGTACCGTGGGAACTCTTTATCTACCCCCCGTTATATCGTGTGATATCATGCTAGACCACGACCACTTCACTCTGGTTACATCTTGCGTCAAGTCGCCCCGTGAGAAAGCGCTTTAAGCAACTGGCGAATGAGCCAAACATAATTTTGCCTGAGATCGGTACCGTTGCTTTGTCAATGCCTCCACCTGCCGTCGAATGCCACAACTAACCTCTCGGTCGTGAATAACTTTAAGTAACCCCTACATTCCCTCACTCTCTATTCCTCCTCCACCCAAGTCTCGCCAGCTTCTCGCTCTTGCCCAGAAAACAACTAACAGTGGCCTGTTTCCTTTATCACCGTTACTTTTTTACATATCTTTCATTCATTGTTCTATCTCTCTACACCATCGTCTATATCTCTCCTTTCCCTTTCCTGTGACTGTTAGTCTGAAGAAGTGTCTCAACCCGAAACAATACCCGTTCCTTCTCTCCAGAGATGCTGTCTGTCCCGCTGAGTTCCCCTGTCCCACTTAGGAAACCTGTCCCACTTAGGAAACCTGTCCCACTTAGGAATTTAAAAATTCACTAGTATACGTCTAAACTTGTATACGTCTAAAATTAAAATAGAAGACAATATAATTGTATATTTTTTAGATAATTGTAATCTGCGAAAATTGGATATTTTGGAACAAGAGGAATTAGGAGCACAGATCACAAGGGAAGAAATAAGTGAAACAATAAAAGAGCTGAAAAATGGGAAAACGCCAGGACCAGATGGTTTTAATAATGAATTCTATAAAGGTTTCCAGGAGTTAATGGTACTGTAGATGGGTTATGCATGCAACCTATAATGTAGTTACCTCATTACCACTAACCACGCCCCATCATATTAGTATAACTGTAGTATCCTCCCTTTGTTCCTCCCACTAGGTCCCAGTACGCCTGAAGGCTGGATGCAGTCAGTGCTGGGACGTGTGTGCCATGTGCTATAATAAACTCTCAGTGAAGGTTACAGTGTGTCAGCTATCACACCTTTACAGGTACCACAGTTACTTAAATTATATAAATATGCCTTTACCGAAAATAAATTACCAGAAACATTAGCCGAATCCACAATTACGTTAATACCTAAAAAAGATAAGGACTTAGAAGAACCGGGCTCATATAGAGCCATATCACTCCTAAATACAGATCAGAAAATTTTAGCAAGAACTTTAGCAAGAAGATTGAGTAAACATATTAATAAATTGATAAATCCGGACCAAACGGGGTTTATACCTAAAAGACAATCATCAAACAATTTGAGACGCCTTTTTAATATAATGTATTCATACAAAACGGAAAAGGAAGATTTGTCAGTTATATCTCTGGATGCAGAGAAAGCATTTGATCAGGTAGAATGGCAGTATTCATACAAAGTACTCCAAAAAATTTAATATGGGAGAGAATTTTATCAGATGGGTTAAATTACTATATGATAAACCAATGGCAAGAATACTAACTAATAATATATTATTTTCAAAATTTCAATTATCGAGGGGCGATAGGCAGGGCTGTGTTTTATCACCCCTGCTATTTGCACTTATGAGCCGCTTGCTGAAAGGATAAGAAGGCATCCGGATGTTCAGGGATATAATACTAAGGATACTATTAATAAAATATCACTATATGCAGATGATATACTTTTATATATTACAAACTCCCAAACGAGCATCCCGAATCTATTAAATCTAATAGAGGAATTTGGCTCTTTCTCCGGTTATAGAATGAATTGGAACAAAGTGAAATTATGTCATTAAAACCCCAGAAAGCGAATCACCTATTAAAATTTCCATTTAATATCGCAACGGAAAAATTTAAGTATTTGGGTATTCAAGTTACTAGAAGATATAAATCATTATTTAATGCTAATTTTATACCATTATTAAATAAATTTGATTCACTGATTAAATTTTGGAGAACGCTCCCACTGTCACTAATCGGCAGAATAAACGCTATAAAAATGATAGCGCTACCACAAATAATATATTTATTCCAATCTACACCGATATATCTACCAAAACACTTTAAAAAAAAATTAGACTCAAATATTTTTAATTTTATTCGGGATTATAAAGCACATAGAATTAAAAGAAATCACTTGTGCAAACCCAAAGAGGTGGGGGGGGGGGGGGGGTTTGCACTACCTAATTTTCTATACTATTATTGGGCAGTACATATTAAGAATATAATTTATTGGTTGGACAGGTCTGCTCAACAGTTGGAATGGATAAGAATGGAGAAAGAGGATTGCGCCCCCTACGATCTAGGAGCGATCATTTTTTCCCCAATAAAGCTGAATAATATGTTATATAAGAAGAATCCAATTATACAAAATACAATACGAATCTGGAAACAAATAAAATTAACTTTAAAATTAAGAAATTTATCAGTGCTAACACCAATAGTGAATAACCCAGTATTTAAACCATCTGGTATGGATAAAACATATAAACAATGGGAAAAAGTGGGAATTAAAAAGGTAGGTGATTTGTATGAATTTGGGAAATTTATTATCATTTCAACAACTAAAATCAAAAATTAAATTGAATAACAATCAATATTTTAAATACCTACAGGTATGTGACTTTATGAAGAAATATATACCAAGATTTCAAAGTATAATTTTGGACCCACTGGAAGAAGTAATGAATATCAAGGCGGAGTCAATAAAATTATTATCATATTTGTATAACAGTATTTTAAATATAGAATTACCATCAACAGAGGCAATTAGAGAAGACTGGGGAAAAGAATTAATGATAAAAATCTCAAAAGAAACATGGGAAATATATTTGATACATATACATAAATGTTTGATCAACGCTAGACATAACTTAATTCAATTTAAAATATTACATAGATTATATTATTCCAAAACTAGGTTGAATACATTTTATCCAAATATTTCTCCCATTTGTGATAAATGTCTTTCTCGAAATGCCAATATTACACACTCATTTGTCTCTTGTACAAAACTTTATAAATTTTGGTGTGACATATTTGATATATTCTCAAAGCTATTTAAGATAAAAATGGATCCTAACACTGAAATGATTATATTTGGAGTAAGTGGAGATGGGAACAAATTAAATACACACCAAAACTCATTTTTCAATTATGGGTTAATAACAGCAAAAAAACTTATACTTAAATTTTGGAAAAATGCTAATATACCAACATTTAAAATGTGGATTAGTAATATGCTGGACACAGCACATTTGGAAGAAATGAGACTCCTCCTAATAGACAAACAAGACCTATTCTTAAGGAGTTGGTCCCCATTTATTGATTTTTTGGATTCATGTGGTGACATAGTATCATGAAAACTAACAGTTTCAGGTATGGGTGAAAGATGATTTAGAATATTTAAAAAAAATAATCTCATTGTGGCAATTGAACAATCTCCCTCCTGCTTTCCTTCTTCACTTATTCCTTCTTTTTCACTTTTTCTTTATTGGTTTTTCACCCACGCTCACTAATCTATTCTTCACTTTTCACAACCTCTTTTTCTTCTTTCCTTTCTCACTTCTCTCTTTAAAAAAAAAAGGGAAGTTTTACAGAGAATGTAATATGTTAACATCATTTTTCTACCAATGCATTGTACTCACTTCTAATAAATAAAATATTAAAAAATAAATAAAATAAAAATAAAAACTTATTTTAACCCATTCATTCCTCCAATGGACCCTCTCCTTATGAAGGCTCCAACATTACCCCCCTGTTTTAGTATTCTAGTCCTCTAAAAATACATGCTAGCATTTCATTTGCATAGTATACTTCCTTCATTAATTGGGGCATTCAGTATAAGTCAGGAAGTCCTAATGCAGCGTTATAGGACTTTGGTTAGGCCACATTTGCTGTATTGCACACATCTTGTTGCCCCATTGTAGGAAGGATGTGAAGGCTTTCGAAAGGATGCCGAGGGCATTTACCACAATGATGCATGGATTATGGGGTATTTACAACAGGGAGAGGTTGGACAGACTTGGATTGTTTTATTTGAAATGTTGGAGGTTGAATGGAGACCTGATTGAGGTATAAAATTGTGAGAAGCATAAACAGGGTGGACAGTCAGACTTTTTTCCCAGGGTGGTAATGTCAGATACTGAGGGTATAGCTTGAAGATGATGGGGAAAGTTTAAAGGTGATTTGCGAGGTAGTTTTTGTTTACACAGAGAACGTTGGGTGTTTATAATTAAAATATAAGCAGGGTGGTGATGGAGGCATTTACAATGGTGACATTGAAGAGGACTTTAAATTAGCACATCGATAAGCAAGGAATGGAGAGACACATTGGCAGAGATGTTAAAAGTAGATATTATAGTGACATTTAAGAACCATTTAGACAGGGAATGGAGGGAAATAGAATGCGTGCAGGCAGATGGGGGGTTATTTAATTTGGTAGCATTGTTGACACTGTCATCATGGGCCAAATAATCTGTCCTGTGCTGTTATGTTCTATGTTCTATGTTTTGTCTACAGATGGTTCCTCTGCCACCTTTTGGTTGAGCTCTGAAAATGCAAGCAAGGAAATTGTGATTTTTGCATCAAACTGCTATTCTTTCTCTAAGATAGAGAAGGATATAGTCTGTAGTTTAAATAACAAACACTCTTTTAAACTTACAATATATGGACAGTATGGCTTACTTCCATACAGCAGACGGAATTTCTGGCTAGTTCACCGCTGACGTGGTGTCTCAACAACATACGGCAAGCAGTTGGTGACATGTAATAATACTTAAAGTGGTATCAATCAAAATTGCATGGATTACATCCATCTTTCAATAATCAGCAGTGACAAATTAGGAGAATGGAAATGTGCAAATCTATATAACTCGCCTCCAAGCACCTTACCACAAAGTCTGCCAGCTGGTTCTACACCAGTTTCTCTGATATATGACAATCTCCTCAATCTCGTCTGATCTGGGGTAGGGTGTGTGCCAGTCACCATATCTTCTATCACACCTTACATTGGTCTGGTGTGAGCTTCATCTTTGCTGCATCTCTGAGCTGAAGTACAGCAGGTCTCTGTCCTCCCTGTGGTTTCTAAAATTTTGGTCATTTCCATTTGCTTTCCTGGACCTTTTATCACTTCTAAATCCAATTCGATGGACCACACCCATGAGCTATCTGACTGAAGTGATTGCTGGCATTGGACCAATCTTCATCATCCATTATTACCAATATTATGCTGCACCTTCACCTCTCCTACTAACTGCACTACTTCCAGGTATGACTAATAGGTTATACCAGCCCATCATGGTGGAATTCATACAATAGCCCTGCTTCTGTGCTCCCCAACTTCAATGGGCATAACTCACATCTCCAGTGGAGTTTTGCTGTCTATAAATAAAGCACATTTTTTTGGTCGTAACTGCATGGCCTTGTGATTGTTGCCATGCTTTGAGTAGACACTGTACCTTGCTCCAGCGTCATATTGAAATATTATTTACTCTCATTGCACAACTATCTTGGCCTAGATTCCGCCACCTTGTGTTCCTTTCACAGAATGGCTCGCCTTTGGTACCTGGTATATGTGGCTCATTGTTGCAGTGGTTAGTGCTGCTGTGTCACAACTCCAGGGACAAGGTTCAATCTGGTCTTGCAGTGCTGTCTGTGTGGACTGGGTCCCATTGCTCTCCTCCCAGTGCCCTAATCCCCTCCAACACCTCAAACACAGTTTAACTGGTTACAGCAAATCATATGTAACTTGGGTAAATGGCAAACATTCAATCCAGAAATGGGACAATAACCAGATAATTTTAATATTAGATTGAGAAATTGGGATATATATATTATTTTGGCCTGCAAAGAAGCAGATTCCTTTATTGACTCGATCTGTTTGGATAGAACTCCACTGCTGCTCTGGGCATAGGCCTCTGTCCTGTGTGCTATCAGGGCCCATCCAATACTAACAGATTTCAAACCTGATAGATACCTTCCTCCATGTGATAATGTAATTGGAGTGTCTGCAACTAAAGTCATTTTATTGATCATGGGATGGATAATTATACAGGATTTAAAATTGCATTTTGCAATGTTACTAAAGACTATGCTAATGGTTTAATACAAATGATTTTGTCCATTATCTTTGCCATGCCTGGATCTTGGGATGTCAATGTATCAGAGATGGACTATACTTAAATGGTTGGATAACATTGATGTTCAAAGCATTCTAGTTTCTTTGTTTTCTTACATCACTGGGTGGCAAGTGTCAGGAAGCCCAAGTGATATGCAGGCATTCATTTAACTTTCAAGAAGATTTGAGAACAGGGCTATTAATGCAGTTATACCCCCCCCGGACCACCCTTTTAATGGGAGAGGCACAAACAAATGGATGTAGTTACAGAATACGAAGCTGTCATTTAATACTGAGGTGTGTAGAAATATCTTCTCTTCGGGAGAGTGAATATCTTGAATTTCTTGCATCCATGGATAGTGGAGGCCAGATCATTAGCGATATTAGAGATGGGGTGACCAGGGAGAAGGTGGGACTGCTCAAAAATGAAGGATGGTATCTACGCTAGGAGTCTGAGGATGTAGTTGAGGTACTAAATTTGTATTTTGTATCTGTATTCACCAAGCAGAAGGAGGGCAGAAAGATCATTGTAGAGAATACAAATATGCTAAGGCAGTTTGAGATTGAGAAAGAGGTTTTGCTGAGGCTATTGAAGAATATTAAGGTGGATAAATCCCCAGAGCCTGATTGAATCTACCCCAGTTTATTAAGGGAGAGAAGAGGGGAGATTGCGGGGGCCTTGATTAGAATCTTTGTTTCTTATCTAGCCACAGGTGCAGAAGTATAGAGAGGCTAATGTTGTTCCTTTGTTTAAGAAATGAAGAAGAGAGAATCCAGGGAATGATCGGTGGTGAGCTAATTAGGATCAGCCAGCACGGCTTTGTATGCGGTGGGACATGTCTTACTAACTTGACTGAGTTTTCTGAGGAGGTGACCAAGGAGATTGATGAAATTTGGGCACTGAATGTTGTACACATGGATCCCTCATTATAGGCTGATCCATAAGATGAATATGTACAGAATTCATGAGGATTTGGTCATATGGTTACAGAATAGATCTTCCTGTGGTTTTCCAGCAGTCCCAGAGACAGATTAGATGTGCGTGTTCTGGTCAAAATACTACAGATGCTGGAAATCTGAAATAAAAACAGAAAATGCTGGAAAAACATAGCCAATCAGTCGGCATGTGTGGATAGAGAAACAGTTAACATTTCAAATGAGAACATTTATCAAATCTAGGAAAGAGAAAACAAGTTAATTTTATGATTCAGATGTTGTGTAACCTTTAGTAACCTTGATCTGTAACTGACATTAACATTTTTCTCTTCTGACTGGTAATAATTATTTTTATGTTATCAGTGACAATTGCATTCAAACCCTTTGAAAGGTTTGACAAGGAAGGCCAGCTATTCTTTTGAATCTTCGAGAGCGAGATGCCTCCAAACGTCTTGAGGCAAGTGTGGATTTAAGGGAATGTTCATTGTGGTAGGCTCACTGATTCCATAAAATTCTGGGCCTTCTCATGGCACTTTATATTTAGTGTTTTGCATCTCTTTGTACACTAGCATTTGCATTGTCCTCAGTGTAACTTCATCAGAAATCTCAGCTATAAAGTCATGCAGTTCTACAGCATGAAAATAAGCCCTTCAGCCAAATTTGTCCATGCCAACCAAGATGCCAATCTACATTAGTCACAATTGCTTCACATCTGTCAAAACCTTTCTTTCCAAGTACCTGTCCAAATATATTTTAAAAGTTGTAATTGTACTTGTGTCAGTCACTTCCTTTGGCAGTTTATTCCTTGTATCCGTAACCCTTTGTACGAAAAAGTTGTCCCTCAGGTCCCTAATAAACCGTTCCCCTTCTCACCTTTAACCAATGCAATTTAATTCTTAATTTCCTCAACACTGGACAAAAGAGCATGTATATTCACTTTATTGATGCATCTCATAATTGTATACACCTCTGGAAGAAAATCCCTCAGTCCTCACTCTAAGGAGTAAAGTCCCAGCCTATTCAAACTCTCCCTTTTACTTAGTCATGAGTGTCCTGGTAACATTCTTTTAAATCTTTTCTGCACTTATTTCCAGCTTAATGGGATTTTCCCTTCAGCAGCGCTACCAAAACAGAGTACACCAAGTGCGGCCTCACAGCATTTTGTACAAATGCAACATAACTTCACAACTTCTATGCTCAATACCTTTATTGATGGCCAGTGTGATCAAAAGTCTTTAGCCATGGCGAGCTGTGATGCCACTTTCAAGGAACTATGCGCATGTACTCTTAGGTCTCTCTGTTCTAAAATATACCCCAGGTTCTCACCGTTTGCTGTGAATATCTTAACTGATTTAAATTTAAAAATCGTAACACCTTGCATTAATCTGAATTAAACTCTATTTGCCATTTCTCAGCCCACTTATGCAGCTGATCAAGATCCCACTGTAGTTCTTGATGTCATTCTTTGCTGCCTGTGATACCAACTATTTTAATATAAATCACAAACTTACCAATATCCCTTATACATGCTCATACAAATTGTTGACATAAATGATAAATGATAATGAACAATGGGCCCAACATCGATGCCTAAGGCACACAACTGGTTACAAGCCTCCAGTTTAAAAACAACCCTTCCTCATTATTTTCTGCTTCCTTCTATCAAGCCAATTATGTATCCAATTAGATAGCTCTCTCTGTGTCTAAGGGAGCAAGTTAGCTGTGTATAATTGCCATTTGCCAATTTTTTTGTCTAATTGTAGTCCTGTAGGTCTGTGTCCAAGATGGCTGCCGTGAAGAGAGAGTGGACGCTGGCGCGCTTTGGCTGCCGCTGCTCTCTCTTCACTGTGTTTTTGATTTTCTGTTTTTGGATTGAATTCTGTTTTTAATTTGTGTCTCTGTGATGTCTTTTTTACCTGTTCTATTCCGATTATATGTTTTTATTCCGATTACTATGTAAGGTGTCCTTGAGATGTCTGAAAGGCGCCCATTAAATAAAATGTATTATTATTATTATTATTATTTGATATATCTGGGGTGGCTTTATTATTCATCACAGAAGTTAAACTAACTAAAGTTGTAGAAATTATTTTTAAATCATTTCTTTAAGTGGCATAGATAGAGCACAGAAACAGACCCTTTCACCAATTCAGTCCCCACCAACCAGCGGCACACTTTGGTATTAATCCCACACCAATTCAAAACATTGTTTGGATGTGGAGAAACCCCAAGCACCCAAAAGAATCCCACCTGGTTACAGGAAGAATGTGCAGCATTGATGTTAAGATTGAACTTTGGTCACCTGCACTGTGAGGCATCACACCTCTGGCTACATCACTGTGCCGACCAGTTTGTTTTATTGTTTTCTCTCCCTAACTACCCCCATTAGCTCATTGACTGAATCATGTGAACGACTTCTCCCTAGCCTCACCTCATACTATGAGATATTCCTTTTGTCTTCTTTAACTTTCTCCCTTTCTTTCAACATAATACTATCTTATTTTCTCTCTTACTTTTATACACTTCACACTTTTTCACTCCTACTGACCTCTGGCACAATGCACTTGGTTAGTATCTTTACTTTATTATCTGCCTCCATGGTAGATTTCTGCTTTGGCACCTGTTTATTTTATATATGTTTCAAAAGATTTTATACCCTTTTATGTTTTCAAATATTTTACACTTTCTTTGATTCATGGAATTAAACAGCACAGAAACATGACTTTGCCCGACAGGGTTTGTGTCAATCATCACTGTAGAATCTCGCTTCTGGAGCTCTTTAGACAATAAAGAAAATGCCTCCACATATGGGTTTATTGAGGGTACACAAAAATGCTGGAGAAACTCAGCGGGTGCAGCAGCATCTATGGAGCGAAGGAAATAGGCGACGTTTCAGCCCAAAACGTCACCTATTTCCTTCGCTTCATAGATGCTGCTGCACCCGCTGAGTTTCTCCAGCATTTTTGTGTACCTTCGATCTTCCAGCATCTGCAGTTCCTTCTTGAACACTGGGTTTATTGAGGGTAGCTTTTATAGAGGAGATGATACAAATAGCCTTGAATGGGGGGAAAACATAATGCAACCAAGGCCAGGATTTCCTGGATGATGCAAGATAGAGGAGGAGAAAACAGAATAAAGTGAAAGTATGTGCAGAACATAGAAAAGTACAGCACCAGAACAGGCTGTTTGGCAATAATGCCTCTGCTAGGCATTCTACCAATTAAATCTTAAGGGCCTGTCCCACTGTATGAGGTAATTCAAGAGCTCTCCCGAGTTAAAACAAATTAAAACTCGTGGTAAGCACGTAGAATGTATGTAGCGGCTACGTCGGAGCTCCTGGATGTCCCGTAGCAGCTTGTAATGCTAACGGCAGGTACTCGGGAATGCGGTAACTCGTGAAGTTTTATCAGCACTGTGAAAAATGTCCATGAGAGCCCCGAGTACCTACGAACAGCTATTACCGTAATTCTCCGAGTTCAAATCAGGGGAAACTCAGGAGGACTCTTGAATTTCCTCGTACAGTGGGACAGGCCCTTAACTTTCTTTGCACCCACATGATTCATATCTCTCAATTCCCCTCATAGCCATGTGCTTATACCTATCAAAATCTCTTAAATCCCACTATTATATCTGTTTATGCATCACAAACAACAGAGGTCCCAACACAGATCCCCACAGTGGGAGCGTCTCTGACCAGAGGACATAGCCTCAGAACTAAAGAACATTCCTTTAGGAACTATATGAGGAGAAAATTCTTTAGTCAGAGGGTGGTGAATCTGTGGAATTCATTGCCACAAAAGGCTGCGGAGGGCATCAATGGATATTTTTAAGCAGGGAGATAGATTTTACTTCGGAGTCACGTGAGAGATTACGTGAAGAACCCCGCCAGGACGCATGCGTGCCATATCGCTACATGCATTGCGAAACAGTCAGGCGGGGTGGAACGACGTTCCCCCGCAGTGGCAGTTTTAAAAGCCGGAACCTGCAGGTAAGAGTTACTCTGCGGTCTTTTGTGTTTTCCCATACTGTTTTACAGGTGGGGAGTCAATGGACAAGTCGAAGAAAACAACGAAGGTTGTGACAAAGCTGGTGGGGGAGGACCGCGGAGTAGCGGGCAGCCAGCAGCGGCCAGCGGCACATGAATCACCCATAATGGGAACAGCTGTGCCCGATGTCGCCTCCGCACCGGCCAGATCCACTCCACGGCCGGGCGGTAAGGCAAAACAAAAAACCAGCAAAGTCGTGGACTCAGATGAGTCCGACTTTGAGCAGCCGCGAGCGGCCAGCGACCGTGAGCGCTGGAGCCGGATGGAGTGGTGTGTGGAGCACTTGCTCCAATGTGACAGGCTCCGGGAGATGGAGTCTAGTCACTGTGGGCGCTATGTAAAACCCACAGCAGCACCTCTTGTAGGGCTGCACAGTGCATCTCCCTCGTCAGAGGGGAGTACTGGGGGTCAGTTCTGGGCTGATCCTGAAGAGGGGTTTGCAGAAGAGAAATCAAGTGTGCAGGGGGTGCAGGAACGTAAAAATCTACTGGACATGGTGTCCAACTTCATACAGCCAGACCAGACTGGCCAAAACCTGGAACAAAAACTAGCTGCCAGTATAGATTATATGTCCTTTAACCAGCTACAGGAACAGGCTGTATTGGACACCACGGCAAGACACTTGGCACCGGGTAACTGTATATCCCTGAATGTTCCTGTTGTAAATAATTGCATATGGAAACATATCGGAGTAGGAGTTAGAGGCATGGATGTCAAACTCCAAAAGGTACTAAAGCTCCTAACAGCGGGAATAACTGCTTTCGCCCGCACAGTAGATGAGAAGGACATGTCGCAGGACCAACAGGATGCACTGGCACTGCTTTGCAACACACAATATGAAATAAACAGCATCAGGAGGAGTGCCATCCGACCTGCTTTAAACCCAAAATTCACGGGTCTGTGCAAACCTGGAAACGTAAAACCACCAATTTTACTATTTGGAGGTAACCTATCGAAACAAGTCAAGGAGCTCGATGAGGAGGCAAAAACCCTGGGGCTCATAAAAGCGACTTCATCAAAAACCTACTACGGCCATAAACAGCGCCCTTACGCACCCACCAGTAGAACAAGGCAAACTGGTGAAAGCTCAAAGGTCCGGTACACCGAACATGAGTCTTTTTTAGGCCATGGCCCAGGCCGGCCTTTTTGGAAGATACGCAAACCTCCAACACCAACCCAACCACAAACCCAGACACTCAACATCAACGAAGGATTTACAAAAAGAAGTAAACCTGCCACTGGTAACTATGGAGGTAGGTGGGTCTGGTTCCCTACAAATTGCAGGGAGCATGGAGGTTGGGGGTAGATTCCACTTCTTTCTGGATGCATGGAGTATGTTAACTACCGACACTTATATTTTAAGCAGTATCCAGGGATATACCATAGAATTTATACACAAATACAGCCCTCCAGTTCAGCATGTACCGAACCGAATGTTCGTACTTTCCGGTAAAGAAAAATCAGAAGCGCATGCTGAACTGGAGGGGCTTTACACAAAAGGGGTAATTGAAAAATCCCAACACGAACCGCTAGAATTCGTGTCCAATATCTTTACCAAAAACAAAAAAGATGGTGGTTGTCGCATCATCATAGATTTGACCAAATTGAATACATTTGTACAATATATTCATTTTAAAATGGAAACCTTTGTTACTGCAAAACAATTGATTTCCAAAGGTTACTTCATGGCTAGCATCGATTTAAAAGATGCTTACTATTCAGTGCCCATACGAGGTGACCACAGATGTTACTTAAAATTCAACTGGATGGGACAGCGCTGCCAAATGGGTTAACATCAGCCCCCAGGCTGTTCACAAAAATTTTGAAACCAGCCCTAGCGTTTCTACGGAAACGAAAACACATGGTCATGGCATATCTAGATGACATACTTATTGTGGGCAAAACTTTGGAATTGGCCAAACAAACTGTAACAGCCACAAAACAGTTATTTGAAAAACTGGGGTTTATTATCCATCCAGTTAAATCTAAATTAACGCCTTCCACTACTATGGACTATTTGGGGTTCACCATTGACTCAGTTCACATGTCGGTGACTTTGCCAAAGGGAAAGGCTATAGACTTAATTGAGGCTTGCAATAACCTCATTGACATCAGTAAACTGTCCATCAGATTGGTAGCAAAAGTAATTGGCAAAATGGTGGCTGCTTTTCCAGCCACACATTTCGGACCTTTACATTACCAAAATGTACAGAGAGCAAAAATACGAGCACTCAAAATTAATGCTGGTCATTTTGACAGACCAATGAAGCTACCAATCAAAGCTATAATGGAACTAAAATGGTGGATAGATAACATTCGGGTTTGTTTCAATCCAATCATTATCAGCAACCCTTCTATGGTGCTACAAACTGATGCCAGTGCACTTGGTTGGGGTGCCACCAATTCCATCTCCAGCTGTGGAGGTAGATGGACTGCACAGGAGGCATCATTATTACAAACACTGGGCATAAACTACCTGGAAATGTTGGGTCCATTCCATGGCCTAAAGTCATATTGTACTGGGTTATATCACCAGCATGTTAGACTACAGATTGACAATACCACCGTGGTAGCATATATCAACCACATGGGTGGAAACAAATCGACATCATGTGACAATCTGGCTAATACAATTTGGCAATGGTGTATCCAGAGACATATTTGGATATCAGCTACTTACCTACCAGGTAAACTAAATTTAGTGGCAGACACCAGGTCACGCAAATTTAATGAAAACACCGAATGGATGTTGAATAAAAAGTATTTGGTGATATTACAGCACGGTATGGAACTCCAGATATCGATCTATTCGCATCCAGGCTTAATCACCAGTTATCAAACTATGTTTCATGGGAACCAGACCCTCGGGCAGCGGCGACAGATACATTTTCGCTGCATTGGGGAAATAGTTTATTTATGCATTCCCTCCTTTCTGCCTCATCAATTGGGTATTAAGGAAAATACAGCAAGACTCTGCGTCTGGTATTTTGGTAGTACCCGATTGGCCTACTCAACCATGGTTCCCTGTGATACTCAACATGGTATTAGAACCATGTATCACCATCCCGAATAGACCAGATTTATTGGTTCATCCCGTAACAAGGGATAGCCACCCTTGCCATAACTATATGAATTTATTAATTTGTAGAGTCTAAAAATACCTCTACTACAGCTGGGACTGACGGACCGAACGGTGAACATGATTTCGGCGGCCCACAGACAGTCCACCAAAAAACAGTATCTGGTCTATATCAGGAAATGGGAGATGTATTGTCACAGAAACAGCATCACCTACAGATTAATGAACATCCCGTCTGTTCTGGAATTCCTGGCAGGCCTCCATTATGATGAGGGGCTCAGTTATAGTGCCATCAACTGCGCCAGAAGTGCCCTATCAACTTATCTATGGCAAGGAACAGAGCGTCATTCTGTTGGGACTCATCCCCTGGTAACAAAACTTATGAGGGGAATTTTTAATACCAATCCCCCAAGAACCAGGTACTCTCAAATATGGGATGTGAGTATTGTCCTGATGATGCTCAGGAATTGGTCTCCAGCAACAGCTCTGTCCCTACATAGACTGACATTAAAAACAGTCATGCTAATGGCTTTGGTCACGGCACAAAGGGTACAGTCGTTACATAAATTAAGACTGGACAACATGACTTCTTCATCTGGAAATATTACGTTTCATATTTATGAATTAGTTAAGCAGAACAGACAGGGATCAGCAGGCCTCAATATAGAATTTAGGTCTTACCCAACAGATGATCGTCTCTGTATAGTAAGACATTTGTTGTTATACATGGAGAACACGAATATCATCAGAGGCAATGAGAAGGCACTTTTAATCAGCCATAAGCAACCACACAAAAAAGTGACGGTCCAGACCATCTCAAGATGGCTGAAACAGGTTTTAATACAGGCTGGGGTGGATACTAATATTTTTAAATCTCATTCCACCAGGGCTGCAGCTACATCGGCAGCTATGCAGTTGGATGTACCAATGGACCAAATCCTCAAGACAGCAGGATGGTCAGGGAAAAAAACATTCCAACTATTTTATCATAAACCTGGAACGTTTGCAGAAACAATTTTAAGTTCTGTAATTCAATTTTAAGTTCTGTAATTTAATTTACCCCATAAATAGGGGCTATAATTTGGTGTTAATAAATTCTCATGGATTTCAATGTCGGATTCATGTCTACATTTTGTTGATACAATTCCTCCCACAGTCATTAAGGCAGATGTGATGCATGGACTCGTTCCCACGGCATGAAATCACAGAGCTTTGAAATCTTCACGTAGTCACTCACGTGACTCCGAAGTAAAATAGTAAGATTAAACGAGAACTTACCAGTTCGAAGTTTGATCGTTATTTTATGAGGAGTACGTTGAGGGAATACGTGCCCTCCGCTCCCACCCATGATCATATACTCAACTGGTATTTCTTCTCTAATCTTACTATGTTCAGTCATTACAGTTATCTGTGATTTCACACCGCTGCTTTGAAGAATGGCACGCATGCGTCCTGGCGGGGTTCTTCACATATTCCCTCAACGTACTCCTCATAAAATAACGATCAAACTTCGAACTGGTAAGTTCTCGTTTAATCTTACTATTCTTGATTAGTACGGATGTCAGAGGTTATGGGGAGAAGGCAGGAGAATGGGGTAAGGAGTGAATGATATATCAGTCATGATTGAGTAGACATAATGGGCCGAATGGCCTAATTCTGTTCCTATCACTTATCATCTTATGGATTTATGAACACCACTAGTCACAATTCTTCAGCCTGAATAACACCCTTCCAGCACTATCCCTTGTTTTTTTTATGGGCAAACCAATTCTGAATCCAAACCACTAAATCACTACAGATCCCATGTATCATATAGTCAGCCTACCACTGGGTACATTATCAAATACCTTACATTGCCCCCTCTAAACAATCAATCAAGTTTGTAAGACATGATCTGTTTTGCCAAAGCCCTGCTGTCTGTCCCTAATTATCCTATTTTGTTTTAAATGTGAGTAAATCCTATCCTGAAGAATTATCTCCAGTATTTACCTCCCCATTTACACGAGGCTCACTGACCTATAAATTGTTAGATTATTGTATACAGTATGGTGGTGCAGTGGTGATCCAGAGATATGAACAAAAGACACGGAGCCCTGAGATCAAACTGCAATTTAAACTCAGCTCTTGATCTGGAATTTATTAGAAAAACAATGACACCACTAGATTTTTGGTATAAAAAATAAATTAGGGCAGCACAGTGGTGCAGCTGGTAGAGCTGCTGACTCAGGGAGCTGCCCTCACCTTGGGTGTCGTCTGTTTTGAGTTTGCACGTTCTTCCTATGACAGCGTGGGTTTCCTCTGGATGCTCCCATTTCCTCCCACATCTCAAAAATGTATGGGTTTGCAGGTTAATTGTGTTCTGTAAATCACACCTAGTGTGCAGGGAATGGATGAGACAGTATAATAACATAGATCTAGTGTGAACAGTTGATTGCTGAAATAAACAGAAATACCATTTACATTGTATTCCATTGGGAGGGGGTTCAGAGTGTCCTTGCATGACACGTGCTGCTTTTAAGACGTCACTGCGCTTGTTGGACGCTCCTGCAGAGTCTTTTGAGTTCTGCCTTATGCAGGACGAGACGCGACACTCCAACCCCTTGGCTATTAAATCTGACTGTCAACAGTCTGAAAGTTGCGAGTTTCATGCCAGTAAACGGCCTGCCCCACGTAGGCGAATTTTTAGGCGAGTGCAGGGGACTCTGTGCTCGCCTCCTGATCGCCACATGGTCGCCACATGTTCGCTGGTGGTCTCTGGTGAGTCTCCTTCATGGTTAGTAGTTTTAGTTATTCGCCTTTGCTGACCAGGCAGTTTGATTGGCTCATTGTGGAAAAAAACGCAAGCACGAGTTTTCAGAACCAAGAATAACCGACAGGTAATGTTAAATGCCCATCAAACTTCACAGCTGTTTATCTGTGGCTTATTAAAAGTTCTCTGGCCTCTTAAAAGTGTCTCAACTCCTTCTCCCCCCCCCCCCCCCTTCTCCTCCCTTCTCCCCTCACGTCAACCCCACCCCCCCTCCTTTTAAAGGACTTACCGTACACTGTGCTAGCCGTGTTAACCTTCCTGTTCATCGCGGTGTGTGGCTGTATCACCTTGGCTTTGCACCTTGTGAATTTCAGACAGCGCTCCCCCGCTTTCCCGGGCCCCCGCCTTTGTGATGTGTTTGTGTGTGTGTGTGTGTGTGTTCCACTCTGACAGTCGCCGTTCCAGTTCCCGGTTTTTCAGGCGAGTGCCGCGAACTTGACAGCATTGTATCCAACTCTCCTTACAAAGTTTGTATTTAACCAAACGCGCTCCGCGCTTTCTGTAAGAATAATCTTACTCTAACCAATTGGAGATGAAGACAAACATCAATTTTGCCTGAGATTTGTACCTTTGCATTGTCAACGGATATAATTTCTCTTCATGCTGTTGAATGCCACCAACTAAAACAGTCCCACATTTTTCGATTTCTGCACATATACTTTGTCGCCAATCTCAAACAAGAGTATGGTGATTGTAGATGTAAGTGATTAATGTCATGAGAAAACTCGGACAAAGTATGCTACACAATGTGAACCAACTCAGTGGGATTATGGAAAATTCACCTTTGATTCTAAATGTTTCCTCATTCTCTGTCCCACCATTGCAAATTGGCATAATATAGAATGCAGAATAAATAGAAAGAGATACGGGCCATCGCCAGTTTGGAAATTCTGAGATGTTAACTGAAATAGAATTAAAATTGAAATTGTCATTCTGGCACCAACGAAAAGGCAACTTGATCAGAGGCAAAATTAATCTCTAAATAAACACTTTACACGTGCCCCGCATGTGATCCTATTGCCCTTTTGCATAATTAGATCTGTTGAAGAAAACTTATGCTGTTTCACAGAGGCCATCAACTCAGCCCAGGAGTCTAATGTTCCATCAAAATATAAAAGCTCTCGCTATATACTGCCTTGAATGAACAAGCCCTTAACATGGCTCATCAGGGAGAAGAACAGAGCTTTCTATACTGCCAAATCTGAGGGTTCTTCTCATCAGTGGCTTCGTTATAGACAACTTCCTAAACAGGTTCAGAAAGAACTTCGCAAAGCTGAACAACTCCACTTGTCGACCACCGTCTATGACTCCCTTAAAACCAATGTTAAGAAGTTTTGGTCATTCATCAAGCAAAAGAGTCGTGATGTGAGTGGAATTGCTGCCCTTCAATTTAAAGGCAAATTAATCAGCACCCCCAAAGAAAAGGAAGAGGCACTTAGTAAACAATACCAGTCTACTTTCAATGAAGACATCACTAACATCACCTCATCAGGACCTAGACAGGCTCCATTTCTGATCTTTCCATCACCACTGATGGTATAATGAAACGTCTTAAGAATCTTGATGCAAACAAAGCCTATGGTCCAAATGGCATCTCTCCAAGAATGCTTAAATTGTGTGCTGAACAAGTGGCACCCATTTTGCAAATCATCTTCTCCCAGAGTGTTCAGACAGGTGTACTACCTCGTGATTGGAGCCAAGCCAACATCACTGCTTTATTTAAGAAAGGGAGTAGATCTGACCCTGCAAATTACCGGCCGGTGTCGCTCACTCTAGTTTGTTGTAAACTATTAGAGCATGTCATCTATCGATGCATCATGGGACACCTGGAGAGAAACAACATCCTCAGTCATACTCAACATGGTTTCCGAGCCAGACGGTCATGTGTATCTCAGCTGATAACTACCATTCACCAAATCTTTAGCTCTGTGGAAAAAAACAAACAAGTGGCCACAGTGGTGCTTGATTTTTCAAAAGCTTTCAACACCGTTCCACATCAGAGGCTTCTTAACTGTCTCAAATACTTTGGTGTAGAGGGCTCACTTCACTCCTGGATAACTAGCTTTATAACTGACAGGGAGCAGTCGATTGTAGTCCAGGGAACATCCTCAAAACCAGCCAATGTCGACTCTGGCATACCACAGGGCACTGTGCTGGGACCGCTGCTGTTTTTAGTCTACAGTAACATTCTCCCAGATAACATCACATCTAATGTCTGCCTCTTTGCCGACGATTGTGTGGTTTTCGACCGATCAAGTCTCATGATGATTGTCTGATGTTTAAAAAAGCCTGCGCTCATTGGAGAAATGGGTGAAGAAATGGCAAATGATGTTCAAACCAGAAAAATGTAATGCCATGCATTTTACTAGGAAATCTAAACCAATCCATCATTCCTATACACTCTCTGGACATCAGCTCGAGGCAGTTTCTAGTCATAAATACTTAGGAGTTGCTTTGTCTGAAAACATGAAATAGAACAAGCATGTGGATGGGGCAACAACCAAAGCTAGCAGTGTCATCGGCTTTCAACGTCGCAATCTGCAAAACACACCAAAAGAAGTTAAGATCCAAGCATATAAAAGCCTTGTATGTCCACATGTTGAATAGTGCTGCTCCGTGTGGGATCCTTCCACTCAAGGGAACATCAATAAGATCCTGGAAGTGTAAAACAGAGTAGCAAGGTTCATATCTAACAACTACAAGTGGCAGAATTCAGTCTCCAGCTTGATAATGGACCTTAAACTCACTACTACTCATACTACCACCTACTGCTCGTCACAAGTTCATCAGACTGACAACATTCCACAAATTCAAGAATACCACTATTGATTTAAAGATGGAGGACCACATCCAGTTAATCCAGGCACCCATAGGCATGTCAACCAGAAGCTACCAACCTGGAAATTATTTCATTCCGCACAGCACTACATTAGCATTTTCTAACTCGTTTTTCTTCAAGACAGCAAGGGGTTGGAATACCCTACCAGCCAGCATCAGAGATCTCCAAAACATTATCACATACAAAGATGCACCTTCCAAAAGCATCTCCATCTCGACTAGCACATCCACCACCATCATTGTGCTGAGTGATGCTCTGTCTAGAGCTTTTCAGTGTATTACATCCAGATCCAGATCCAGATCCTGAATTAATCGTCTAATTGTATTACCCTGTCCAGTAAAAGCTACTCGGTACAATGTGAATCGGTAGGAATCGGAAGGAAATGTAAATCTAATAGAGAGTGAGATAGATCAGCCATGATTGAATGGCGTAGACTTGATGTGCCAAATGGCCTAATTCTGCTCCTATCACATGATATATTATCTTATGAACCATGACATTTATGAACAAAACCTTCTTCTTCTTCGTCTTGCGTATGGCGTGCACAGCCTAAAGTTGTGGTACAACTTGTTCTATTTGATCATGGGCGGAAAACTGGAAGGGGGGGGGGAGTCCCCTCCATGTTTTGAGAGGTGTGGGACAATCCCCCCCATGTTTTGTAATTCGGATTTTGAAACCCGGTGAAAACAAAATCTATGAAAAATCTCCGCTATTCGCGAGAAAGTGGGGGTGGGACTGATGATTGGACGAGAGAGACGCCGGTCAGCAGACAATGGGGGGAGGGGTGGTACATGATGATTCAGCGCGATGATTGGAGGAGGGATATGTCGCTCAGAGGCGGAAGTAGGGGGGGGGTGGGATTGAGGATAGAGCGCGGTGATTGGATGAGGCAGACCTCCTGGTGGAGCAAAAATCATAGAGCGGATCTTGAATCGGCCCGTTCGCGGGGCCTTTCATTGCCCAGCACGGCTTAAAATTAAACTGCTGCATCTAAGTGATTGAGGCGCCCGAGGTTGAAGCCCCAGCCGGCAGATTTTAAGCTGCGCTGGGCGACGCAAGGCCCCACGAATGGGCCGATTGAAGCCCCACCATTTGGGGCGGTCGTAGCTGCTGTTGCTGGAGTTCAGAGTCGGTCCCCAACCAGGTCAGCTCCCGATGTTACTGTCCACAGGGCCCATGGCAGAAGCCTCACGTGTGTGTGTGCGTGGCTGCCATGAAATTGTGTCTCCCCCATGTTTTGATAGTGATGTTCGGCTGTGTATTTGATCTTACTTGATTGTGTACGCCAGGTTCATTGCATTCGTTGAAACAGGGCGGACCACTTGAAAGTAGCAATCTCACACCCCATGAACAAAATAATGGACAGACTGAATCTGATCAAGCTGGGTTATTGGAAAACATCGGGAACGAGTCGTTTCATGGAAGGGTTAGTTTTCTTTGACAGCATATAATGGAGACCTGGGAAGTTTATAGGCAAGAAGGGATGTTTCATTGTTTACGAGAATAATGGATATCTGCGAATGAGTTGCAGGCTGAAATTTAATCCAGAGTGCAGCGGTCTGTTTGGAGAATACAGGAAAAATCTAGAGTAAAACAAAGATGTGAAATTCATGGAAAAGTTGGAGTATATTTATATGGAGCAGAATTAAATCACTTTGGAAGAAACTTAAATCCTAGAATCCATCGATCAAATGTTGACCGATATTTTAATTACTTATGCATTTTCACGTTCTTGGAGAGCGCCATTGATGAATTTGGCATTGGAAACAATTTGAAAGATTTTTACAAACCTTGGTGTTATTGCGACTGCAGTCGACCACATCAAAACAAAGGCTTCCTGAATGTATTTCTGGAAATGTTTGGTGGAAAAAGTATGATAGGCAAGTAATGGTCTGTTGTGCAATTCTGATATTCAGTTTCACTTTTAGAAAATAAACATTTTAGTTCATTAGGTCTCAGAATTGTGATAATGGGTTTAATTATTAATTTTAAAAAAATTATTATTGTTCCGTATAAATCATGAGTGTATAGTTCTTTGAACCATCGTTCTTCGTACAAAACAGTTGAAAATCCCCTTTTCCAGACCAGTTAACCATCTGAGTAACTATTCGAAATGAACAGAGGGAAGAGTACCGGATACCAGGGAGCATTGTAAAGGTGGCATGGTGACGCTGTGATATTGTAATGCATATATACAGAATGTTATTTCTACATTTACACACAATGCGTGTGGTCTGTAATTAGAATGAAGGCCAAAACATAACCGTTTAATATCATGTTCAAAAGTTCATATTGTTTTGTTCAAAACCTCATGACAAGAGCTTCATGTTCTTTCTTTTATCCCTAGGTTTCAACCCCTCCCGGATCCTCTCAAAAAGCATTTCATCCATCTCCAGACAACTCTTTAAGCTGCTGAATGGTTTCCCCACCAGTTCATTGGCCTACATCCTCTCCTGATCTCGTCTAACTAACCATCTCCGCCACAACTCAAAGTAATTTCTGTCTTCCTTCCTTCCTTCCTGAATCTGAATTGTGGGCACTATCACTAGCTTGAGCCGGTCTCCAAAACAGTAGTGGTGGACACGCTAGAATTCCTTGTATTCCTCATTACCGTTCTAAAGGTATGTCCTTTTATTCTGAGGATGTGCACTCTGGTCCAACATTCTTCCACTGCTGGAAACATCTTCTCCACATTCACTGATTTTAGGCTTCTCATTATTCTCATTATTTGATGAGGTGTCCTCTCATCCTTCTAACCTCCAGTGGGAATACAGACCGAAAGCCAGTTCCTCATAAGTAAACCCAATCATCCCCTGGATCATTCTCGTATAATGTCATGAGTGGAATAGGTAAAGTAGTTGCAGAGTTTCTTTTACCATGAACATAGTGATTAAGAATCATGATGAGAGGGGAAAAATGTAACCGGAAGCTGAGAGCGAACATTTTCATGCAGAGAGTGGTGGCTATATGCAATCAGCTTCCCGAGAAGGTAGTTGAGGCAAGTACTTTAATAACATATAAAATACATTTGAACAGGTATATAGACAGAAATGTTTTTAAGGGATACTAGACCAGGTGGAACCCATTGTTGGGCCCTGTCACCCAATGCGGGGGGGATGACGAGAGTTCCTCCCTCACACACCCCCACGATTGGCCTACCCCACTGTTTGCCTTGTGCCCAAACACCGGGATTGTGGGACTAAAATTCAACCAGAACTTGATGAGCTACCTTCAGATATTGGTAGATTAGCAGCAACCTCGTTACCGTTGGCAACATCCCATTGTGATATCAATGCGGCACTCCCCCACACCCCCCTACCTCATACACCCTCTTTTCTCACACTCCCCACCCCCACACCACCCCTCCCCCACCCCATCCTCCCCACCACCCCCCACCCCACCCATCCCCACACACCCCCTCCTCAACACAACCTTTTCCCACATCTGCTCTCAGCCACACCCACCCTCCCCCACACCCCCCTCCTCCACACACCCCCAATGGGTTGCGTTGGGGGAACAGGTGAGTAGTGGAATATTACGTTGGGGAATGGGTTGCATTGGGGGGACCAGGCTTCCCGTGTGACTGGGACCCAACGAGTCCCACTTAGTCTAGTTTGTTCAAAGAATGGCAGGATAAATTGGTCAACCTTTCCCCTTAACCAGATTCACATTAAAAAACATGATAATCTGGTCTTGGCAATATAATCTTTGAAGAAATTTCAGAGGTCACCTCAGTAACATTTACTGAGGAGATGGTCTGCACTGTGTTCCTAAGTGTACAGACCATTCCTCATGAAAAATTAACCTTCCCAAAGAAATCGAATCTTGACTTTCCAAAATATGAGTTGGTGCATGAGCCGGTGTGTGTTTGCTGATGGGTGTTCCAGTTTCCTCCCACAACCCAAAGATGTGCGAGTTGGTAGCTTAACTAAGAGAAGACTCAAAACGCTGCAGTAATTCAGCGGCTTAGGCAGCATCCCTGGGGGACATGGATCGTTCATGTTTCGGGTCAGGATCCTTCTCAACCTGAGTTACTCCAACATTTTATCTCTTTCCTTTGTGAACCAGCATCTGCAGTTCCCTGTTTCTACATTTTGGTGGGGTAACTGTATACTGTATATCATCCTTTATTGTAGGTAGGTTGCTTATAAAAAGTGTCAGAGGATGGTGGATGGGTATGTGTGAGTGAGAATATGGATTAGGTCAATTCATCAAGTACGCACTTTGGTGATTCTCTTTGAAAAGTGACTGTGTTTCATTATTTAATAAAAATATAATTTCACTTCCGAAGATATGGTCATGTTGAATTTAGTCCTACATTAGGGATTCTAATTCCATCATAGCACCTGGAGAAATTAAATTCACATAACGACTTATGAAACAAGAAGAAGGAAGAGCAGATCATAGCTGGTCTGATCTCTGCCTCAGTTCCTTGCTTGCTCTCTGTTATTCTCCAATTACTCTGTTTCTGTAGGGAATTCCAAATAATTGTGGCACTTTGAGAGATGAAATAATTTCCTCATCACTAATTAAAAGGGTGATTCATGCACCTTCTAGTTCTGGATTCCATTATCTCACACAATTGAGATCATTGTCTTGCAACATCCATTCTGATAAGTTCTCACAAAATAAATCTGGAAAACAAATCTTGGGCATCAAAGGGAACAAGGCATGAGAATGGGGTGTAGTGGGAAAGATAGATCAGCCATGATCCAATGGTGGAGCCGCCTCATAGCTCTAAATGGCCTAATTCTGCTGCTATCTCTTATGATCTTCTAGTCCTCCACAATATTCTACCCAGATTCCTTCTTTTGCATTCAACCTAGCACCACTCAAACCAAGGATTACCAGGGATTGGATATTTCCAGCCATACGATGCTGGGTGTATCATATGTTTGAAGACAATCAAAGTTTCAAGCAAGATTTTCAAGATTTCATAGAATGCACAGGTCATTCAATGTTGCTGATACTATCCCCTATGTTGGGTGGTTAAACTTAACTCCAATGTCTTGCTGACTTGCCAAATCTAAATTGGTGTGTCGGAGGCTGAATGTAATATCAGGGGATATAGATAAAGTAGAGCCCCAGTCTTTTACCTATAGTAGGGGAATCAAGAACCAGAAGACATAGGTTTAAGGTGAGAGGGGAAAGATTTAATGGGAACCTGAGGGGCAACGTTTTCATAGAGAATGGTGGGAATATGGAATTAGCTTCCAGAGGAGGTAGTTGAGGCAGATACTACAACAACATTTCAAAGGCATTTATGAGTATGATTCTAAATCCCAGCATCTAATGATGTGTTGCAGAATGTTATTTTTGCATTAATATACAATGTGCATTGCATGTAATTGGAATGAAGACCAATACGTAACCATTTAATATCATGTTCATGTTCTTATCCTCTTGTACAACACTCATTCTTGGGTCTGCTTGATCTGATGAGTTCCTCCAGCCATTTGTTTTTTGACCCATTGTTGTTCGTGTGGATCTGTGAGATTGGGTGCCTTTTTGACATTATGAGGCCATTCAAATGGACTCAGGTCCTTCTGTCCAGAAAATGTATTTTATGTTCTTTTTTGTGTGCTGAACATTTTCTGTACAAGGCTGCTAAAGCCCACTCCAATCTCCTGGAATCGTTGTGAAATAGGCAACGGCACATTGCAAAAAGCATCATAGCATTTAACACAGATAATCATGTGCACACCAAGGCCTGTGTGGTTCCCCGTGGAAGCTGCGTCATCACTGCCCTTGCTGCCTGCTAGAAAAGTGGTCAGACTTTAAAGAGCCTCTCTCAATGGCAGCTACCATGGATCTGAAGGGGTTGATGGTAGAGGAGGTCCAGTGCGTCCAGTCCCATCAACTTTCTGAGCACTATGGGTTTATCAGTTTATGCAGTAACGGCATTATGCAACTTGTCCATGATTCGTGAAACAGATGGTGAGCACCTGTAGGTTATCTAAAATTACACTAACCTTTGAAAAACGTGGCTGTATGAAGGTCATCGATGGGACCACTCGGAAATTTTTATGGCATTCTTTACTGAATCGTGTGTGATGTGCCTCTGTTTTTATTTGTGAGTTAGTAAAAACGGTTGTTGGTCGTACGTAAAAGCTTCATCTTCCATTGGCAGTGAACTGAGTGACTTGGGACACCGTAAATTTCAGCCACATAAAGGTGAATCTCGCCTGGGCTAATATTACAATGTCATTGATTGGATCATGCCGAGTTGGTGTACAGTGTTCCTGTGTAATCTTCATTCTTTGACTGAGGGTTATTTATTTGAATGCAGTGCAGTACAGGATGAGTGATTTTAAAAGTGCAATCTTTCATTGATTCATAAAACTGAGTGTCCGCCTGCTTTCCCAGGAAAAAAGGACCACTCATGGAATGAGAACAGGTGGGGGGATAAGGGGGGCTATCATGGGGTCCTGGCCAATACTCATCCATCAGTTAAACAGATTAGCTGACATTTATCATTTTACCATTGGTTGGAGCTTGCTAGGTATAGATGGGCTGTTGTGTTTATACATTTGCTAATATGTACTTTGCCAATTGTTGGGGGTGATAGGTGCTGTAAAAATCTAACTTTTTCTATTTTTTGTTTCACATATAAGACTCTTTTTTTTTTGTCAATTCTTGCCATTTGACCAGATCAAATAAAGTTTGCAGCTAATTCTTCCCAATACTAAATTCAAGGCACTGAAAATCTGACGAGCCCCTGTTGATGAGGTGCTCGAGCTGTTTGAGCTGATCTTGCGCAATTGACAAGCGAGGCATCATGCTAGTGTCTCTTTGGTCAGCTCCACCACAAATTCATAAGCAGGAGGTGGGGTCTGTGAGGAGTTACAGTCATAGTGCCGGCTCTCTGACCAGCGTTGCTCATGGGGACCGAGGCTGCAATTGAGGGTGGACGAGGTGTCAGTACGCAGCAGGGCGGAAGAGGACTGAATCCCACCAAGCTCATCCGCAAGTGGACTTTGAGCGAAAGGGTGGAAGGTGGAGGCTCTGAAGCTTTGCTTCCTCCCGTAGCTATCAGCGTGTTCCTGGGACCACTGGCGTTGGAAGGTCAGAGTGCTCGCCAAGGGCAGGTTGCTGTCTCCGTGCCTCTCATAGCTGTTGGTGCGGTAGAAGCTGGTCCGAGTCAGCACTGCGTTGTTAGGCGATGTCCGGGTGCGCCGGCTGGTGGTCTGGGAGATGGTAGCGCTGGCTTGCTTCTTGCGTGACAGGCAGGCCAGCAGGATCCAGATGAATATGCCAATTGCAATCCCAATCACGACAGACACAGAAAAGGACAGGATAATCCCATCTGAGTGAAAGAAAGTGAACACAAAACCATCAGAAAAATGATGTCACTTCTTGCTGTTGTCTCAGCAAATTCCATACAAATTCCATAAAACTCCAGCCTTCCTTCCCTTCATATGGTTCAGTCACCCTTCTATTTTGCAATTATTTGTCTATATTTTATGGGGTTCAATTGAATCCAACATTCCCAATAAACCGAATGACTCCCACAGCTTTCTGCAATACATCCTCCCATCCCACTTTCTATGAAGACTCAATTCCACACACCCAGTTTCTGCATCCAGGGCACCTACTTCATCTGCATTTCAGTTAAGTTTGTCTGATTACCCCTTCCCCATTTCCCAGTACCAGGCCATAGAATCGTATAGCAAAGAAACAGGCCCTTCATTCCACCATGTCCATGTTGACCATCGGTACTCATCTACATTAAGCCCACTTATCAGCTCCGGCAACCTTCTCTGCCTTGGTGATTCAAGTGTATTTAAAGGCGACAGCCTTTGCCTGCACTACCTATATACCAGTTTGTTCCAGATTCAAATCACACTGGGAATAAATTCTTCCTCCGACCCCTCTAAATTCTCTTCCTCCTTACCCTCAACCCATGCCCTCAACTATTAACATGTCTGCTGTGGTGAAAGGTTTATGACTATTTTCCCTCATCTATCTCCCTTATTATTTAGTCCACCTCTATCCCACCCCCCCCAACCGTCTCCTCTGTTCCAAGGTAAACAACCCCATGTGGTTCTCTTGTTTGTAGCTCCACCTAATCATCTTATGTTTTTACCAACATGTGCAACATGTTCATATACAGTCACCATTAAACATTACCCATAAAAGAATTACAATTAGTCATAAACCTATCGGAAATGCTTTTGGCGGTAACTGCATGATCTATTAATTTACGCACAGGTAACATATTGTACAAACCTGTTACCGCTCGCGTCACCAGTGGCTGTTGATATTGGGGGATTTTTTACCTAGATTTTATGTCAAAGTGCAAAAGACAACAAAAGCGATGGGATCAAACAATATTCCAATGACAGTACTGAAGAGGAGATCCCCCAAAACAGTTATGCTTCTAACTGAGTTATTAATTATTGATACAACACCGCATCCATCTGCCAACATTGCAAATTGCGCAGGTATGAATTATTCATAAAATGCAAGACTGCAGGAGTATATCAGAGTAGAGTCCATGTCCCTACCATTTCCATATGTCTTTGATGATTTTCCTTCCAATCATACTATAAGGTGAGTTTGCTGATAATTATACAAAGTTCAATTTAATTCACAACCCTCAGACAATGAAGCAGACCATCACTTTATGCAGCAAGACCAGCAGAGGCTTGTCAGTGGCAAGTAATTTGTGAACCACTGAATTTGGATGGTGAGCATCTCAAACAAGAGCGGGTCTAACTACCTATCCTCAGCATTCAATATTAGAGTCCCCCACTATCCATATCCTAGTGGTTATTCATGGCGATAAATTCTATGGGAGTATCTATGTGAATGTTATGATTGCACAAACAGGTCCGAGACTGGGTATGTCACAGTAGCGTAGAGGCGTACAGTGGGTCAGGGGTGGCACATTGGAGCAGTGCGTGGCATAGTACCGCAGCGGTAGAGTTGCTGCCTTACAGGGTGCGAGAATCCGGGTTTGATCCCAACTACAAGTCTGTACAGAGTTTCTACGTTCTCCATGTGACCATGTCGGTTTTCTCTGGCTGCTCCGGTTTCCTCCCAATTCCAAAGACCCGTAAGTTTGTAGGTTAATTGGCCTCTGTAAATTGTCCTCAGTGCATTGGAAAGAGCTAATATATGGGTGATCGGTAGTCGGCATGGACTCAGTGGGCCAAAGGGCCTGTTTCCACGCAGTATCTCTAAACTAAACTAAACTAAAATGATTCATTTTCTGATTCATTTTAAAAGAGGTGGGGGAGAGGGGGTGAAGGGGGAGAAGGAGGGAGAGGAGGGAGAATGAGTGGAGACAAATTTTAAGAAGCCAGAGGTACACGGCTGTGAAGTTCGGCGGACATTTAACATTACCGGTCGGTTCCTTGCTTCTGAAAACTACTGCTTACCTTTTATTCCCCCCAATGAGACAATGAAATTCACCGGTCAACACCGGCTCCAACTTACGAGAACCTCCGAGAAACTTCGACTTCCTAACAACCCACTAGGACATCCTTGTGACCCACCTATGGCACGAGAATTCTCGTTAATCTCCATGGCGACTTCATTCTAGCCGTCGCTAATTTTTCAACGTGTTGAAAAATTCTCGGCAACGATAATGAGGCCGCGACTAATTCACAAAATGAGGGAACTCCTCACGACTATGAAGGCGACATCCCGGCAACCACCCGCGAACATTTGGCGAACATGTGGCGACTGCAAAGTCTCCTGCAGTTGCCTAAAAGTCCCCAAAGTGGGACAGGTCCGTTAGGGCATTTCACAATATGATGGGATATTCTCTGCTGGCCTGGATGAGTACAGTTCTACTTAAATGATTCAACACCATTCAGACTGTACATCAACAGCACCTCCTAAATCCACAACCTCTATTGCCAGGAAGGACTAATGTGAATTTGATAAAGGAACTTGAGGTTAAGGAGCCATTTGGAGGTAGTGACCATAATATGGTCAAGTTTAATCTACAATTGGAGAGGGAGAAGGGAAAATCGGAGGCGTCAGTGTTACAGTTGAATAAAGGGGACTATGGAGCCATGAGGGAGGAGCTGGCCAAAGTTGACTGAAAAGATACCCTAGCAGGGATGACAATGGAACACCAATGGCAGGTATTTCTGGGAATAAAACTGAAGGTGCAGGATCAGTTCATTCCAAAGGGGAAGAAAGATTCCAAGGGGAGTAAGGGGCGACCGTGGCTGACAAGGGACATCAGGGACAGTATAAAATTAAAAGAGAAGAAGTACAACGTAGCAAAGATGAGCGGGTAGCAAGAGGATTGGGTAATGTTTAAAGCGTAACAGAGGATAACTAAAAAGGCAATACAGGGAGAAAAGAAGAGGTGCGAAGGTAAGCTAGCCAAGAATATAAAGGAGGATAGTAAAAGCTTCTTTAGGCATGTGAAGAGAAAAAGATTAGTTAAGACCAAAGTTGGACCCTTGAAGACTGAAAAAGGTGAATTTATAATGGGGAACAAGGAAATGGCAGATGAGTTGAACGGGTACTTTGGATCCGTCTTCAATAAAGGAGGACACAAACAATCTCCCAGATGTACTAGTGGCCAGAGGATCTGGGGTGATGGAGGAACTGAAGGAAATCCACATTAGGCAGGAAATGGTGTTGGATAGACTGATGGGACTGAAGGCTGATAAATCCCCAGGGCCTGAAGGTCTGCATCCCAGGGATCTTAAGGAAGTGGCTCTAGAATTCATGGATGCATTGGTGATAATTTTCCAATGTGGTATAGAGTCAGCATCAGTTCCTGTGGATTGGAGGGTAGTTAATGTTATCCCACTTTTTAAGGCAGAAGAGAGAAAACAACGAATTATAGACCAGTTAGCCTGACATCGGTGGTGGGAAAGATGCTGGTCAATTATAAAAGATGAAATAGCGGCACATTTGGATAGCAATAACAGGATCAGTCCGAGTCAGCATGGATTTACGAAGGGGAAATCATGCTTGACTAATCTTCTGAGGATGTAACTAGGAAAATGGACAAGGGAGAGCCAGTGTATGTTGTGTACCTGGACTTTCAGAAAGCATTTGATAAGGTCCTACATAGGAGATTAGTGGGCAAAATGAGGGCACATGGTATTGGGGGTAGAGTGCTGACATGGATAGAAAATTGGTTGGCAGACAGGAAATAAAGAGTAGGGATTAACGGGTCCCTTTCAGAATGGCAGGCAATGACTAGTGGGATACCGTAAGGCTCGATGCTGGGACCGCAGCTATTGACAATATACATCAATGATTTAAGGGATTCAAAGTAACATTAGCAAATTTGCAGATGACACAAAGCTGTGTGGCAGTGTGAACTGTGAGGAGGATGCTATGAGAATGCAGGGTGACCTGGGCAGGTTGGGTGAGTGGGCAGATGCATGGCAGGTGCAGTTCAATGTGGATCAATGTGAGGTTATCCACTTTGGTAGCAAAAACAGGAAGGCAGATTACTATCTAAATGGTGTCAAGATGGGAAAAGGTGAAGTACAACGGGATATGGGGGTCCTTGTTCATCAGTCAATGAAAGTAAGCATGCAGGTACAGCACACAGTGAAGAAAGCGAATGGCATATTGGCCTTCATAACAAGAGGAGTTGAGTATAGGAGGAAAGAGGTCCTTCTGCAGTTGTATAGGACCATAGTGAGACCACACCTGGAGTATTGTGTGCAATTTTGATCCCTAATTTGAGGAAGGACATTCTTGCTATTGAGGGTGTGTAGTGTAGGTTTACAAGGTTAATTCCCGGGATGGCCGGACTGTCATATGCTGAGAGAATGGAGCAGTTTGGCTTGTATACTGTGGAGTTTAGAAGGATGAGAGGGCATCTTATTGAAACATTTAAGATTACTAAGGTTTTGGACTCGCTTGAGGCGGGAAACATGTTCCCGTTGTTGGGGGATTCCAGAATCAGGGGCCACTGTATGAGAATATGGGTTAAGCCATTTAGAACGGAGATGAGGAAACACTTTTTCTCACAGAGAGTTGTGAGTCTGTGGAATTCTCTGCCTCAGAGGACGATGGAGGCCGATTCTCCGGGTAATTTCAAGAGAGAGCTAGATATGGCTATTAAAGATAGCGGAGTCAGGGGATATGGGGAGAAGGCACGAACGGGGTACTGATTGGGAATGATCAGTCATGATCACATTGAATGACGGTGCTGGCTCGAAGGGCCAAATGGCCTACTCCTGCGCCTATTGTCTATTGTCTATTGTCTTTCCACTGCATCCTTGTCTTTGTTATTGAACATTGTAATCATCGTGGCATCAGAGTGGATAGTTTTGTTTCTTCAGCATGTTTTCCCTGAAACAGTACTGAATCATTAAGTTGATTAAAAAAAAATCTGGGAAACAGCTTGGCAGGTTTGAACTTTGGCTATGTTCCCCTGTGTCATCTTCCTGATGAGGACAGGACATTCCAAAAACCGTGGTCTTGTTGACAGATTTATTGTCAGCATAAAATGTGCTGGTCAATGCACAGGAAGAGGTCGATTGTTGTCATAGGTCCAGCTTGTGGAGGCTACGTGGTGTGCTCTCCAGAGTTCTGTGATCTTTGAGCCTTTGGCCCAGATTACCACTGACCCATCCCCTTCCTCCAATCTAACTTACACAGGATGCTGGAGACACAAGAGTTTGCAGATGCTGAAATCGTTAGCAAAAAATTAAATGCTGCAGGAACTTGGCCAGAAGATGTCGTAGAATATCATTTCTTTTCAGGCACAAAAGGTCTGTAGTCCATAACAGGAAAATAATAGAGAGATGTTTGCCGATTGCTGGGAAAATTGGCGTGTGGATAGGCATCTAAATTGGCATAGATAAATTGGGCTTCCATGTTGTACACCTAAGATTTACTAGAATGTTGCCTGTTGCCTGGATTTCAACAACTAAGTTACAGAGAAAGGTTGAATAAGTTAGGTCTTTATTCTCTGGAGCGCAGAAGGTTAAGGGGGGACATGATAGAGGTCTTTAAAATGATGAGAGGGATAGACAGAGTTGATGTGGATCAGCTTTTCCCTTTGAGAAAAGGGAAGATTCAAACAAGAGGACATGACTTGAGAATTAAGGGACAGAAGTTTAGGGGTAACATGAGGGGGAACTTCTTTACTCAGAGAGTGGTAGCGGTGTGGAATGAGCTTCCAGTGGAAGTGGTGGAGGCAGGTTCTTTGGTATCATTTAAAAATAAATTGGATAGGCATATGGATGAGAAGGGAATGGAGGGTTATGGTATGAGTGCAGGCAGGTGGGACTAAGGGAAAAAAGTTGTTCGGCACGGACTTGTAGGGCCGAGATGGCCTGTTTCCGTGCCGTAATTGTTATATGGTTATATGGTTATATGATAGTCACCACATGCTGGAGTTACTCAGCGGGACAGGCAACATCTCTGAATAGAAGGAACGGGTGACGTTTCAGGTCGAGACCCTTCTTCAGACTGAGAGTCGGGGGGGGGGGGGGGGGGGGGGTGTAAACGACAGATATGGAAGAGTAAGGTGGAAACTACACCTGAAATTCTACAAGGCAGAACAAAGAAAAAAAGGACTGTGCAAATCACAAGACATTAGTATAAAACATGATTGGAAGATGAAACCAAGTCCATCTCGTGCAAGAGGTGGCCATAGTGTTCCACTGTCGAGGCATTGATTAGGGTTATGCAGTTGGTTCTAGAACCTAGTGGAACTTTAGTACCTCATGCCTGATATCAATAAGAGAGAATGTCCCAGATGGTGGACATCCTGGAGGATATATACCACCTTTCTGAAGCAGCACCTCACATAGATGCTTTCGATGCTGAGGAGGGCTGTATCCACGACAGACTAGACTAAGTCCACCATTGTCTTCAGTGCCTTGTGATCCCATGGATTGGAATTGCTATATCAGAACATGAGGCAACAAGATAGGATACTTTCTACAGTGCAACTGTAGAAGTGTATTGGATAATTGGGTGACATGCCAAATTGCTTTAATCTTCCAAGACAATCATAGCATTGGAATGACATTCATGATTATATCTATGTGCCAGCCCCAGGACACGCCATCCAAGATGTTTACGGCCATGAATTTGAAGCTACTAACTTTCTTTACCATCGACCCACCAATGAAAACTGGTGTGTACTTTTCCGACTTCTCCTTTCTGAAGGGAAAAATTAGGTCTTTGGTCTCATTGAGGTTGATAAAGAGGTTGTTGTGTCACCCCTCAACCAGGTGTTCTACCTCCCCTGTATGCTGACATTGCCACCCGTGATTCAGCCAATCACAGTAACGATTGTGAAATAAACAGAAAGACAATGGCTGGGAAAGTTGCAAATTTTGGTTTACTTTAGAGATACAGCATGGAAACAGGGCCTTCAGCAAACTGAGTCCATGCCAACCATTGATCGCTCGTTCTCACTAGTTCTATATTGTCCCACTTTCTCATCCACTCTGCACACACTGGGGACAATTTTCATAGGCCAATTAACCTACAAACCTGCACACCTTTGGGATGTGGGAGGAAACCAGAACACCCAGAGGAAAACTACAGACAGAACCCGGGGTCAGGATCCCAGGTCTCTGGCGCTGTTGGACAGCAGCTCCATCAACGTGCCACTGTGCTCAATGTATCTTAAGCGTTTAGCCCACACTCAGGTAAGGAGTGCAATGGAATGCCATCACTCATCTAGATGGGGCAACCACAAAACACCCTGAAGTCAACCTTCATTATGTGCTGTGGCCGTCCCATCTGGACTTAAGACATTCATTGGATTCGCAGTTCTCCCACTGGGTTAACTGCACCATCATACACACACTTTAGCTTATTGCCTCATACTATTTAGTCCCAACAGTCTCACAGATCTCCTCTGCTTCATCCACAGTGCAAGCACATATTTTCAGGTTAAAAGGAAATAAAGCATTCAAACACAGGACCAGCAATGACCAAAAAGAATGTTAGTGGAGGCTCCAGTTGAAGAAAGCTACCACCTTCTTCTACTTCTTGTGTTATGTAATCGTGTTATGGAATCAATCCAGCCACTTCTGTCTGCTGATTCACTGTGAAGTAAGTTTAGAAAGAGTCACTAATCTCAATTTTAGGCATGGTCCCACAACAGGTCCCACAACACAATCAGTGGTCTTTCCTGCACGCCTTTTTATGAAACAAGTTGTGACCATCTCATAGCAAATTATAACACAGCTTGCTTGTTACAGCTTGAGATAAAAAGCCCCTTGGAAATACTGGAAGCTCTGTTTTTAATTTGATTCCGAACATAGCAATTTGAAAGACAACCTCCTTTCAAAATTGGCCTTTTTTAACAATGTGCAATGAACATCTTTTATTGAGGACCAATTTGCAGGTTATATCACAACCACAGATATAAACACAAACTTCTCAATTGCACAATGTGAACAAAATACAACTACTCAATATTTTTTACAGCAAACCAAAGACAAATATGTCTCTGCACCGTGGCCTTGAATTCAACAGAATGATTCAAATTAAACCTTAAGTGTTCTGTGACACTGCTATATTGTCAGTATATTGCTATAGTGGTTCAAACAGAACAGATTGAAGCAAAGATATTGGGGAATTAATCCATGGCAGGACATACACAGTGAATGGCAGGGTCCCTGGAGTGTGTAGTTCAGCAGAGAGACATTGAAGCACAAGTACATAGTTCTCTGAAATTGGGAACACAGATAAACAAGGTGGTGAGGAAGGTGTGTAGAAAGGAACTGCTGATGCTGGTATATACTGCATCAAAGATCGACATAAAGTACTGGAATAACTCAGGGTCAAGCAGCATCTCTGGAGAAAAAGGATGGGTACTCTGGTTGGGACCCTTGTTCAGACTTCAGTGAGGAAGGCATTTGGCATCCCTGACTTCACAGGCTGAGACACTGTGAATTAGAGTTGCAATACCGAGTTACAATTGTATAAAATGTTGGTTAAACTGCATTTGGAATACCGATTGCAGTTCTGGCCACCACAGCATAGGAAGGATGCAATGAAGCTAGTGAGGGTGCAGAAAAGATTCACAGGAACATAGCCTGCATGGTTTCAGAACCTGTCTGAGGATTTCACCTCGGCTGGTGGTTTCCGAGACGATCCTTGTGAAAGCAGATCTGACTTCTACCACCTTTCTACACATTTGTCTGCTCCCCTGTGAAGTGTTCCCTCTGCACTTGCCTGCACCTCCACCTTGTGCCTCGGGTTTCCAACTCCAGTTTTTATGGACCTCCTCCACTGAGTGCGGCCGCATGTAAATTGGAGGAACGCCATCTCACATTTCACTTGGGGAGTTTACAACCCAGCGGTATGAACGTTGATTTCTATCATTTCAAATAACTCCTGCATTTCTTCCCCCTTCCCAAACCTAGTCATCCTACCTGCTCCACTGTTAACATCTTTGTATCCCTGTCATTAGCATATCTTCCCCAGCCAACAATGGGCCATTCTAAACTCCAGCCTTTCTGAGGTCATATGTTGCCGGCCTTGTCTTGTTCTGGCATTTTCTCGCCAACTCCACCCCTCGGCCACCAGAAGGGTTCCAACCTGAAACATCACCTGAAACATCATTGTCCAGTGGTTCTATTTAGCTCTAACCCCTTGTTTTAACCCCTTAGTCAAGGGGCTGAATGGCCTGCTCCTGCTTCTATTTTGTTTGTTCTGATGAACCACGCAATAGTTTTGTGGTCACTGTTACCATTACAATGTGATCAGTGTGAGGATGTCCAATGTGCATATTGAGACCAAGAGGAGGTGATGTTAGGTCTCTTGAAAAACATTAGGGTGGATAAATCTCCAGGGCCCGATGGGATCTATCCCAAGATAAGAGATTGCAGGAGCTTTAATGAAGATGTTTGTTTCCTTTCAAGCCACAGGCGATGTCCCAGAAAACTGGAGCCTAGTCTTAGTTATTCATTTGTTTAAGAAGGAAAGTAGAGATAATCCAGGAAATGTTAGGTTAGTAAGCCTCACATCTGTGATAGTGAAGCTATTGGATAGGATTCTTAAGGATAGGATTCAGTGAGATTATTTACTTGCATACACAATGTATACAAATAGCAGTCACCTATGGCATTGACAAAGTTACAAAACACGCCAGCTCCCCCTTTTGACTCCCCCCCCTACATTTCTCCCATGCCTTTGTCATATCTTATTAACTTGATTATTTTTTGAGAAGATGAGAAAGATAAAATGATGAGGCCAGGGCAGTAGATGTTTTTTCACCCAGAGAGTTGTGAATCTGTGGAATTCTCTGCCACAGAAGGCAGTGGAGGCCAATTCACTGGATGTTTTCACGGGATGTTTTCAAGAGAGAGTTAGATTTAGCTCTTAGGCCTAATGGAATCAAGCGATATGGGGAAAAAGCAGGAATGGGGTACTGAATTTGGATGACCCGCCATGATCATCTTGAAAGGCGATGCTGGCTCGAAGGGATGAATGGCCTTCTCCTGCACCTGATTTCTATGTTATTTTCGGTTTCTACATGGATTTGATGGTATTAGGTATGGTCCTTCATGGTACATGATCCAGAAGATTAAGTTGCATAGGACCCATGGTGAATTAGTAGTTTGGATTCAGAATTAAAAGAGGGAGAGTTGTGGTGGAAGGGTGTCATTCTAGCTGCAGCTCTGTGACAAGTGCTGCTCCATAGGGATCTGTGCTGGGATTTCTGTTGTTTGTGGTATGAATAATTTACGTCGACATAAAGGAAAATGAATTGGTTTGTAATATTGCAGACTGGATCAAAGTTGGTAGAATTGCGTACAGTGAGAAAAGCTGTCAAAGAATATAGCAAGATATTCAAATACACCAAGTGTGTGGCGTTTCACTTTGGGAGATCAAATACAAGGGGAAAGTGTGCAATTATTGGCAAGACCCTTAATGGCATTGACATACAGATAGATCTTGGCAGTCAAGTTCATATATAGCTCCTTGAAAGTGGCAAAATAAGTAGATAAAGTGGTAAAGAAGGCATATGGTATGTTTGTCTTCATTGGTTGGGGCATTGTGTATAAGAGACAGGAAGTCATGTTGCAGCTTTATAAAGCTTTGATTAGGCTGCATTTGGACAGTATTTTGTGCAGTTCTGTTCATCCCATCCCATCACAAGCTTTGGAGCTTTTATGATTGTAAAGGAGGTTCATCAAAATGCTGTCTGGATTAAGGGTTTTATCTATCAGGCACGGTTAGGCAAACTTGGATTGTTTACACACAGAGGTTGAGGGGAGACCCGATAGAACTATATAAAATATCGAAAGGCATAGATCGGATAGACAGTCAAAAACGTTTTCCCAAGGTGGAAATATCTCAGACTTGAGAGCAAAATAAGGTCAGGGGGGGAATGAATGAATGAATGAATGAATAAGTTTATTGGCCAAGTATATACACATACAAGGAATTTGCCTTGGTGCTCCGCTCGGTGCTCCGCTCGCAAGTAACAACATGACATATAGTAAACAGTATAACTGGTTACAGTTTAAAGGAGATATGCAGGGCAAGTTTTTAACACAGAGAGTAGTGGATGCATGGAACGTGCTGCCAAGAGTAGTGGCAGAAGTAAAAATGATAATGCCATTTAAGTGGCTTTCAGATGGGCACATGGACATGCAGAGAATGGAGGGATATGGATCATAAGGCAGAGGAGATTAGTTTAACGGCATCATTTCGGCATAATCATTGAGGACTAAGAACCCATTTCCTGTGCTGTACTATTCTATCTTCTATATAAAGTTGAAATCTATCTTGGATAATTGTCCCAAGCCTCTGAATATTAGTGCAGTGACTTTACCATCATGTCCTATTTGCTCTATTTTTTTTTAACAGAAATCCATATAATACTTGGCCTTTATCTTTTATGTAAAATAATCCCCCACCCCCTCCATTCGTGATATTATTCCTGTGAAGCAGTAAGTTGGAATGATATATTTCTCTCCAGTAACAACAGCTGAACAAATTGCTGTACACATCCTGTTTCCTGAAGACGAGAAGCTCTTTGGTTTCCTGTCCAGAAACATTTGATTATCCAGTGTTTACTGCAACCCCACTGACTAGTGTTTCTCACTACAACTGCTCTGCCTCCAGCTATAACCTCACCTTCTGTCTTAAGTTATTTCTGTCATGGACCCCCTGAATCAATTGGCATCTCTGCTCTCCTGAAGATGTTATGACCGACAAGTGTGTAAGTCATTGGTGAGATTACAGCTGGAGTGATGTGTGCATTTATCATCACCCAATTATGGGAAGGATGTCATTATGCTGGAAAGAGTGGAGAAAAGATTCATGAGGATGTTTTCGGGATTGGAGGGTTTGATTTATAAGGAAAAGTTATATAGATTGGGAATTCTGCTCCCTGGAATACAGCAGACCGAGAGGTAACTTTGCAGATGTACATAAAATCATGAGGGACATTGATAAGTTGAATAGTCACTGTATTTTTTCCTGTGGACACAATTCTAAAACTATAGGACATAGATTTAATGTGAGAAGGAAAATATTTAATAGGGACTTGAGGGACAATTTTTTCACAGGATGATGGGTACATGAATGAGCTGCCTGGGAAAACTGGAGAGGCCTGTACTATTACAATGTTAAACAGACATTTAGGCAGATAGATGAATGGGAAAGATTTAGAAGGATACTAGACTAAGTGGGACCCGTTGGGTCCCAGCTTCACACAGGAGGGCTGGTCCCCCAGCACAATATTCCACCTCTACACCAGTTCCAATATTGGTGGCCAGTAGGGGGGGGGGGGGGGGGCTATCTGAAGCGCTTGTATGGGTGTTGTGGGCAGATGGGACTGGTTTCCAGAGGGCTAGTATGGACATTGTGGGCCGAATGGATTCCTGGGCTGGCGGCTCAATCGCTTAAGCCTGGTGTGCTGGCAGCTCACTCACTCACGGCTGGTGGGTTGGCAGTTTACTCACAGATATTCCTTGAAATTCCATTTCAAGCAGGGTGGAAGGCCACCAAATTCAAGTTCAGTTTCCTCCCACTTCAAGCAGGGTGCAAGGCCACCAAATTCATTTTTTTTTAAATAATATTTTTATTAGAAGCATGCACATATCATAATCAAAACACATTTTGTATATCAATTACATATTGTTAATAGATGAGATTCCAACTATCAAAGTAATAGTCGTCCTCATTTATCAATTGTGTATTAACTCTGCTTCTATTTGTATTTTTTTATAGATAGGAAGTGAGAAGGAAAAAAAAAAGACACAATTAAAAAAAGAATAGGCCACCAAATTCAAGTGCAGTTTCATACCATTTCAAACAGGGTGCAAGGCCACCAAAGACAGAGTCATGTCCTCTCCCTCCCCCATCTTGCAGAGACTGAGCCACGCCCACACTTCCGGGGATTTATAGTCCCTCCCCCCCCCCCCCCACTGGAAGGGGCGTGGCATTCATTGTGTGATTGACAGGAGAGAGAATCTCAACAATTTTTAAACAGTAATAACTTTTATTTTTCATCGATGGGAAAAATCTTCAGCACCTGATGAGCGGAGAGGGACTCGAAGTAAGATGGCCAACAATCGCAGCCATACGTGGTAGCGTTTTTTCTAAAATCAATATACAGCTTAAACAGGAATTGGTCAAGATTAGACTTTTAATTATATAGAAGGCACACCACTTTTCAATAAGGCACACCTCTTTTCAATAAGGCGCTCCACTTTTCAATAAGGCACACCACTTTTCAATAAGGCGCACCACTTTTCAATAAGGCACACCACTTTTCAATAAGGCACACCACTTTTCAATAAGGCGCACCACTTTTCAATAAGGCACACCACTTTTCAATAAGGCACACCACCACCACTTTTCAATAAGGCACACAACCACCACTTTTCAATAAGGCACACCACCACTACTTTTCAATAAGGCACACCAGCACCACTTTTCAATAAGGCACACCAACACCACTTTTGCATTTTCAAACCAACACCACTTTTGCATTTTCAAACCAACACCACCTTTGCATTTTCAAACCAACACCATTTTTGCATTTTCAAACCAACACCACTTTAGCATTTTCAAACCAACACCACTTTTGCATTTTCAAACCAAACCATTTTTGCATTTTCAAACCAAAACCACTTTTGTATTTTCTGATAATGCAATGTTCCCTCAATGCTAATCTTCCAACAGTTCACTTCTCTCTCACGACTGGTCTTATTACAATGTAGTATTCCCTTTGGACAGGTGCCATAGTGCTCTCTTGGAATTGTACCTTTGAACGAAGCCCACCTTCAATACAGTTCACTACAAAATTTCAGTATTCCTGAATACTGCTCATCAGCAATGCAATGTTACCTCTTTACAGGCCCTCCAAGTACAAATTGACCTTGACTTTCCAATAACCCCAGTACTGTCCCTCCAACAGTGCAATGCTCCCTCAGTATCACCCTTCCAACTCTTTGGAGCTGCCTCAGGACTATCCTGTATATATATAAAAATCCCATCCATTATCCAACCAACAATGTGGTATTCTTTCCATCCTACCCCACATCAGCACAGTGTTCCTTCATTACTGTCCCTCAGTGATGAACTGCTCTTGCACCACTGCCTCTTCCTCAGTACAGTTCCTCTAATGGTGCAGCATTCACTCAGTACCTCACCTCTGGCAGTGCAGCACTCTCTCAGTACTTCACTTCTGACAAAATCTGATACACCCTCTGGTGTTTGTTGGCCATGGCTTAACCTTACCGTCTCCATCATAGGAGGACGTCAATGGTGCTACCTTGAAAAATACATCTCCAACTTTCATCAGCACATTCTCTACAGCAGCAGACAATCAAATCTTGAACACTGCTATTCCATCAACAGAGGTGCCAATCACTCCATGCCACCAGGGGCGCAGCACGATTGGCACCCCCGCCAACTGTCTGTCTGTTTTTTCATCTTTTCGTTTATTTTTAGTGTGTGTTAAAAGTCTGTATAAATGTTCTCTGGTGCGTTTCATGTGTGGGAAGTGGGAGGGGGAAGGGCAGAGGGAACCCTTTTTTCAGCTTCTTACCTTGCCGAAGATGCGATTAATTTTTGGATCGCATTCTCCGGTCATTCTGCGGCCTACCATAGAAGGAGCGGGAGGCCTCCTCGAACTGACCTTGAGCTCTTCATGGGAGAGCAAAGGGAAGAGATTTGAACTTCTTCCATCACAGTGCGGAATGTGGAGGAGTCACTGTGGTGGATGCTTATGTTAAAATGGATTTTGTGTGTTCTGGTGCTTTTTATTTGTATGACTGTTGGCAAATGAAATTCCTCGTATGTTGCAAAACATACTTGGCTAATAAAGTATTATTGTGATTGTGATTGATTGTGTCGGAAGGAACTGCAGATGCTTGTAAACACCAAAATTAGACACAAAATACTGGGGCAACTCAGCGGGACAGGCAGCATCTCTGGAGAGGAGATACGGTTGACATTCGGGTTGAGACACCCACCTCACCTATATCCATCTATCACTTGCCAGTCTTTGCCCCACTACCATTTCCTTTTCCAGCTCTCTCTCCTCCATTTGAATCTGAAGAAGAGTCCCGATTCAAAACGTCTATCCATTCCCTCCACAGATACTCTCGGACCCGCTGAGTTGTTCCAACACATTGTTGTTTATATTCACGTTTCCAGCATCTGCAGTTCCTCGTGTCCCGGAATTCCATCTGACCTCTAGAGTCAAGAATTTCAGTGTGCCTGGAGGGCATTCCAGTTTCCAACTTCCTCTCGATTGAATAACAAAATCCCTGACACAACTGCAGAATGTGTTCATGGAATGACACACCCGAGTTGATTTTGTGCTTAAAGGTGGGTCTTGGCTTTGAATATTAGAATCTATTGAACTTGCATTTTTGTGGCTTTGTAAAGAGCAAATAAATCATAAATATCAGAAATGAAGCCAGGTCTTTTGTGATATGTGTTTTATGACTTCCAAATTTATGTATTTTTCTTTCACAGTTGAGATAAAATTGATTTATCTCTGCACTATCTGCCTCTCTCCTTGTTGTTTAGTAGCAGTTTTAATGGGCTTCCTTACTGTGACAATAGCGCTGCATTTTCAACGCTTAAGAACTAATTGGAAGATGTCGCATGTTGAAGTATATTTATCCCACATATGGTGCAGGTGTTAACACAAGATGAAGTACATAGAAACATACAAAAACAGAAAAGTACAGGGCAGGAAAAGACTCTTTAGCCGACTATGTCTGCATTCACTATATTGCTACATTAAACTAACCCCTTCTGCCTGTAGATGGCTCATATGCCTCTATTCTCTGCCTGTTAATGTGTCCGAACAGTTCGTAAAGGTTGCTCTTCTGTCTACTTCCACCATTTTCCCTAGCAGTGCACTTACGGTAAACACCTTGCCTCACAGACTTCTTTAAACTTTCTTCCTCTCACCTTAAACATATGGTATTAAGCCCTATGGTATTTGACTTTTTCATCCTGGGAAAAAGCCTTGTACTATCGCCCCTTTCTACTCTTCACATAATTTTACATACTTTGGTTCAGTCACTCCTCAGCCACAAATGCTCAACAGAAAATTATCCACATTTATCTGACCTTTGTTTCCCGGCAATGAAGACGCACCTGCGTCAAAGACTCACCACCATTTTGATTTGCTAAATTTTCAACAAAGGCTGGCGGGACAGGATCAAGGGTTTGGTTTAGTCAGTAGAAAGGAAGATGTGAGATGCCTTCAATGAGGAAATGAGGAACAGGGAACCTCCATCTTCGCCTGTCCCACAATGGGGACTTCTTGGCTCAGGGAGATCGAGAGAGAAATCGAGAGAAAGAGAGATCGAGAGAGATCGAGAGAAAGAAACTGAGAGAGAGAGAGAGAGAGACAGCGAGAGCGAGAGCGAGAGAGGGAGAGAGAGAGAGAGGGGGGGGGTGGAGAGGGGGGTGGAAAGGGGGGGGGGAGAGGGGGTGGAGAGAGAGGGGGAGAGAGAGATAGCCCAGAACGGAGCAGCCAGCCATCCGCCCAGTAGCTACCCACCAACAACCACCTCCACCTGTGCCTGTGCCGAGAACACCATGGCTGGCTAGCGGGCAGGCTGACAGAAGGCGCTGAGGTGGTGTCCGGTTCTGCTGTCCATTCCCAGTTGCCGCTCGCAGCCACCCAAGCTACTGAGTGAGTTACTGGCATGATCCCCGACCCCCTAAAATTCAACGCTGCTGCCCTCCCCGCAACTTTACCCCTGGTTTATAATTTATAATTTTTACCAAAGCCAAATTAACCAACAAACCTGTACCTCTTTGGAATGTGGGAGGAAATTGGAGCGCTCAGGGAAAACCCACGCTGGCAGGTGAGAATGTACAAACTGCATACAGATAGAACCCATATTCAGGATCGAACTCTTCACTCTCTGGCACTGTAAGGCAGCAACTCTACCACAGTGCCACCATGCCAGTGTTTCTATGCTGTATGATTCTATGACTATGAGCCTTCATGAGAAATGATCTTCCTCACTGCATATGGATATGAATAGCAAGGAATATTGAAGCTAATTTTAAACATCAATTATTGCCCACTGACTTGAGTACCATCTATCGAAACTGACAATAAAGAGCAGAAAATCAGAGATCAAGAGATAGTGAGGCTGAGGGAGAGGGAGAGGGAGAGGGAGAGGGAGAGGGAGAGGGAGAGGGAGGGGGAGAGGGAGACAAGGAGACAGAGAAGGAAAGGATAACAAATGAGTAAGCCAGAAAGAGAAAAGCAGGCCGAGGAATGGGAGGAATGGGAAATTGACCATAAGAAACAGAAAAAAAGCAGGGAGCCTAGAGTAAAAGTGAGAAAAGAGAATCAGAAACAGACCAAATATCAGGATTTAATGAAAAGGGAGAGGGAAGTCAGTAAACGTACAGAGAATGTGGGTAAGATGTCTGGGTGTTGCCCAGAGGGCATTATAGCTGTATCAAAGTATATGCAAGACAAAGAGGAAAAAGGAGAATGAAGGAAAGATAAAGGAAACAATAATGTCAGAGAATTGAGTAAAATGGACGAATGAGAAATGGAATGCAATTTCCACTTAATCCAGCTGAAAGTCTTGAATCAAAACAATAGACAATATGTGCAGGAGTTGGCCATTCGGCCCTTCAAGCCAGCACCGGCATTCACTGTGATCATGGCAGATCATCCCCAATCAGTACCCCGTTCCTGCCTTCTCCCCATATCCCCTGACTCCACTATCTTTAAGAGCCCTATCTAGCTCTCTATTGAAAGTATCTAGAGAACTGGCCTTCACCGCCCTCTGAGGCAGAGAATTCCACAGACTCACAACTTTCTGTGAGAAAAAGTGTTTCCTCATCTCCGTTCTATGGCTTACCCCTTATTCTTAAACTGTGGCCCCTGGTTCAGGACTCCATCAACATCGGGAACATGTTTCCTGCCTCAAGCGTGTCCAAACCCTTAATAATCTTACATGAGAAAACCTTGAGAAGGAAAGCACATTTCTAAACTTCAAATTCCATTCAAACAAATGAGATGTGTGCACCTTACCCACGATGGCATCATGTTGGGTCATTGAATAAGCTGTTGTGTTGTTGTAGGCCATCATCAACCCAACAGCGAGGGTCCCTCCGAGCAGCACGAGATCTCAGCACAATCTTTGTGGCAGCAAAGTGGCTGTGAGCTGGTCACTTCTGCCTCTCTCACACAAAGAATGATACTTTTTGAAAAAAAAACTACACCGTTTGGAGAAGTGGAAACTGTTGTGTGTCAGGTTTCCTGCTTTTGTACTCAAATTAGTAACAGGCTCCTTATCAGCACACAGCACCAATCCCAATGAATGAGGCCGTTTCCTCAACATCACTTCCTCGAATAGAAATGAGGACAGGCTGGATGGGGAGGGAAAGATACTGTAGTGAAGTGGGTTTTTCCACTCAGTGTTCAGTAAACAAACCATGGGCTGCTTGCTTGTATCAGGTAGCTGCAATAAGTGGCCGTGAACTCAATGATGCTTTTGAGTGAGATTATTCATAGCTAGATGGTAGCTTGGGTGAGCCACAGGAAAATGAACTCCACCCATAAACATTGTAGAGGCTCGGAGCAAACTAAATGAATGGGAGAGGGGAAAATGAGGTCAGAACTCTTTGAATAAATAGGCGTCACAGTGGTGTGGTGACCTGTGCTACTGTTTCACTGCTCCACTGACCAAGAACCAATACTGAACCTCAGCAGCTCACCATGTGGAGTTTGCACATTTTTGCTGTGGCACTGTTACCTCCAAATTTAGTTGAGTTTAGTTTAGAGATACAGTGCGGAAACAGGCCCTTCAGCCTACCGAGTCCGCGTTGACCAGCGATCCCCGTACACTAACACTATGCTACACGCTAGGGTCAATTTACAATTTTTACCACGGCCAATTAACCTACAAACCTGCACATCTTTGGAGTGTGGGAGGAAACCTGGGGAAAACCCACGCAGTTACGGAGAAAACGTACAAACTCCGTTCAGACAGGAACCGTAGTCAGGATCAAACCCGGGTCTCTGGTGCTGTTAGGCTGCAATTCTACCACTGCGCCACCCACCGTGTCATCCATGATCCGGTATCTTCCCACAAACCAAAATAATGCTGGTATCTTAATGCATCACTGCGGGGCTGCACAGTGGTGCAGCTAGTGGAGCTGTTGCCTCAAAGCTCCACTGACTGTGTTTGCTTGCTTTGTGTGCTTGCTTTTGGGATGTTTGCATGATCCTCTATGACCACGTGAATTTCTTGCCGTTTCCTTCACATCCCCAAGATGTATGGGTTTAATAAATTATTCAGGTATTGTGAATTATCACAGGATGCAAGTCTATTGCTCCCTGAAAATTCTCTCATACCTCTTTGCAAAATATGTGGTCGTTCAGCCCATTAAGTCTATGCCATTATCAGAGCAATCACATCAATGGAGGCTGGACTTATTTTCCCTGGAGTTTGTTTTTTACTTATGTTGTGATATAAAGTTGTGGGTTGGGCTGATGCTCTGGGGCTTAGAAAAATAGGATGATTTTGTTGCAAAATAGGTTTTATAAAATTGACAGCTTACAACGAGGATACAGACCCGTCAACCCACCATGTCGGCCAGCCATCGAACAATCATCTCGACGAATCGCATTACATTTCTCTCACATCCCATCCCTATTGTGACTCCTGACTATTCTGCTACCCACTCACACCAGTGGCAATAAAACAGCCAATTACCTCCAGTTTGGGATGTGCGGATGTGGGAGAAAACCAGAACACTGAAAGGAAACCTGTGCAACTACAGAGAGAATGTGCAAACACCACGTAGAGAGGCCCAGAGGTTGATCCAGAGAATTTTACCCAGGTTCTCAGGAGCTGTGAGGCAGCAGAAATAACAACCATTCCACTATTTCACGGCTTTGTTTGGACACAGCGATGATCATAATCATAATTATAGGGTTGGTGGCGCGACTGACGTCGCAGCGGCCTCAGCAGTCCGTCTGTCTTTTTTATTTTTTTTATTTTATTTTCCTGTTGAGGGCACAGTTTGTGGTGGGTTTTTGACTGTGTATGTGTGGGGGGCGGGTGGAGGAAACTGTTAGATCTCTTCCCTGTACGGGGACCCGACCTTTTCCCCGTTGGGTCTCCGTTGCCGTTGGGGCCTAGCACCGTGGAGCGGCCTCCAACCAGAACGACCCGGGGGCTCAAGTCATGGAGCCTGCGGAGCTGCGGACCTACCATCGTGGAGCTGGCCGGCTTTGGAGAGTGGAGAGCTGTGGTGGCGCGCTGCTGCGACCCGACTCCAGTGGATGGTGACATCGGGAGCTCGCGGGTCCCCGGTGGGAGACCGCTTTGCGGGGCAATGGCAACTTCTTCCGCTCGAATTGCGGGGTTGAGAGTGACCTGGAGCGGGGCCTTACATTGCCCGGCACGGCTTTAAATGGCCGCGGACTTGCTAGCACCCGCCGAGGGCTCCGACATCGGGACCTGGAGCAGGACCTTACATCGCCCCGCGCGGCTTTGAGTGGCCGTGGGACTTGCTAGCGCCCGCCGGGGACTTTGACTTTGACTTCGGGAGAGGAATGGAGAGCAGGGGAGAGACAAGACTTTGCCTTCCATCACAGTGAGGAGGAGATTCACTGTGATGGATGTTTGTGTAAATTGTGTTGGTGTGTGTCTTGGTTCTTTTCTTGTATGATTGCAGAAACCAAATTTTGTTTGAACCATGTGAGGTTCAAATGACAAATAAACGGTATTGTATTGTATTGTATCATAATAACACTTTATTAGCCAAGTATGTTTTGCCACATATGAGGAATTTCATTAGCAATACATCATCCCAATAAAAAGCAAAAGAACACACAAAATACATTTTAACATAAACATCCACCACAGTGACTCCTCCACACTCCTCACTGTGATGGAAGGCAAAGGGAAAGTTCAATCTCTTCCCTTCTTTGACCTCCCGTGGTCGGGCCTCAAGCGTTCCGTTGACTGGACGATCTTGGCTCCTATAGCCGGCGGTGTTTGGGCCCTCCGCACTGGGGCGATCAAGCTCCCGCATTGGGGGGAATCTCAGCTCCCCCGCGCCGGGCGATCTGACCCCGGATTCGGGGCTGGTCGAACCTTCTGGGTTTGGAGCTTCCCAACATCGGTCTCTACCCGAGACTGCGAGATCCTCGATAGTGAAATCCACAGGCTGGAGCATCGATCAAAGGCAAGGGATCAGCTCTAATGGTAAGTCCACGTCCCCACGGTGGGGCTCAAAATCAGTTCCGAGCAAGGCCGCCAGCTCCATGATGTTAGGCCGCAGAGCGACCAGAGATACGATCCAGAAAACAATCGTATTTCCGGCAAGGTAAGAGATTGAAAAAAAGTTTCCCCCGACCACCTCCCCCACCCACCACATAAAACAAACCAGAGAACATTAAACAAATTTTTAAAACACAGTAAAATAACAAGAAAAAAGACGAAAAGACAGACAGACTATTGGTGAGGCTGCCATCGTGCGGCGTCTCCTGGTGATACCTCCTTAGTTTGTTTCCAATTAGCCAGCTATATTCTACCTGGACTAAAATGTTACCTCCTATTACAAGAGCATTTATTTTTTGCAAAATCTTTAATGTAGTACCTTAACCTTTTATTTCTGAGGCAACTTAACAGACAGATGCAGTGAGGATGTTTCCTCAGTTGGGTGATTCTAGAACCGGAGGGAATCATGATAAAGGATTGTCCATTAAAGAGTGGAATGAGAAGGAATTCCTTCTTTCAGGATGTTGCAAAGCCCTGGAATTCTTTATCAAGAGAGCCATGGATTTGCAATTATTGAGGGGGGATCTTATATAAATTTACAAAATTCTTAAGGGGTTCGACAGGCTAGATGCAGGAAGATTGTTCCCGATGTTGGGGAAGTCCAGGACAAGGGGTCACAGTTTGAGGAGAGAGGGGAAATCCTTTAGGACCGAGATGAGAAAAACATTTTTCACACAGAGAATGGTAAATCTCTGGAACTCTCTGCCACAGAAGGTAGTTGAGGCCAGTTCATTGGCTATATTTAAGAGGGAGTTAGATGTGGCCCTTGTGGCTAAAGGGATCAGGGGGTATGGAGAGAAGGCAGGTACAGGATACTGAGTTGGATGATCAGCCATGATCATATTGAATGGCGGTGCAGGCTCGAAGGGCCGAATGGCGTACTCCTGCATCTATTTTCTATGTTTAAATGTCTATGTTTCTATTACACTTATCGAAGGGTAGCATGAGTAGATTTCTGAAGCAAGTGGAACTAAGAATTATGAGCAAGAAAGAGTAGCCAAAGCCGATGACTAGATCAACCTCTGTTTTGTTCTTAAAGTCAATCATAGAGCACAGAATCACACCCTTTGACCCAAGTCAGCCTTACCGACCATCTAAGCCTCATCTAAGCTCGTCCTATTGGCTTGTATCCATCTAACCCTTTTCTATCCCTGTACCTGTCCAAACGCCTTTTAAATGTTGTAATTGTACCCACCTGTACCACTTCCCTTGGCATACACCTAACACCGTTTGAATGAAAAATATGGTTCCTATTTTTCCTCCAACCTTAAGCCTATGCACTCTAGCTCTTAATTCTCTTACCCCAGGAAAACGATCATGTGCATTCACCCTATCTATTCCCCTCATAATTGTACACACTTCTTTCAGATCAGACCTCAGTGGAATACAGTCCTAGCTTTGTCAACCTCTCCCTGCAGCTCAGGCCCCTGAGTCCTGGCAAAATCCTTGTAAACCCTCTCTGAACATTGTTAAGGATACATGAAATGGGTCAATCATTTGACCTCTGAACTCTTTCAAGCTGATTGGCATTCCTCTGTAATTCTTGTTAACCATCTTCCTTGTTAATTATACCACATATTTTAATGTAATCTGCAAACGTACCAATCATGCCTTGTACATTCTCACCCAAATTGTTAATATAAATGAAAAATAGTAATGGGCTCAGCATTGACCTGTAAGGTACAGCCATGCAGTCTGAAAAATGACCTTCCACTCTGGGAAGTTGTTTTTCGGACTGTTACTTCCCGTTTCCTTCCACATAGCCAATTTATGTGAAGTGTATGAGGGTATGACATTTTGAAAGGCATAGATAGGGTAGATCTTTACTTTGGCACCATGAATGCAAACTGGGGTATGTGTACCGCCACGCTTCCCAAATTCGATCGTTACCTCCTTTGTCTTGCTGACATTGAGAGAAAGGTTGTTGTCTCGATACTAGGCCACTAGGTTCTCGATCTCCTCCCTGTACTCTGTCTCATCATTATTTGTCATCTTGCCCACAACGATGGTGTCGTCTGGGAATTTGAAAATTGAATTAGATTTGTATATGGCTGCAGAGTTGTGGGAGTACAAAGAGTAAAGAATGGGGCTGAGAACACAGCTTTGTGGAACACCAGTGTTGATGATTATCGTAGACGATGATATGTCCCATATCCTCTCTGATTGGGGTCTGTTTGTCAGGAAGTCGAGGATCCAGTTGCAGAGATGAGTGCTGACACCAAGTCCCGCGAGTTTGGCAGTAAGTTTGGATGGTATAATGGTGTTAAAGGTAGAGCGGTCATCCATGAGTTAGAAGGTACACAAAAATGCTGGAGAAACTCAGCGGGTGCAGCAGCATCTATGGAGCGAAGGAAATAGGCAACGTTTCGGGCCGAAACCCTTCTTCAGACGCTGAAGGGTTTCGGCCCGAAACGTTGCCTATTTCCTTCGCTCCATAGATGCTGCTGCACCCTCTGAGTTTCTCCAGCATTTTTGTGTACCTTCGATTTTCCAGCATCTGCAGTTCCTTCGTGAACACATCCATGAATTAGAGTCTGATGTAGGTGCCTCTCTTCTCCAGGTGTTCTAAGGATGAGTGTAGGACTAGGGTTATGGCATTGTCCATGGACCTGTTGTGGCAGTGGGCGAACTGCAGTGAGTCAAGGCCGCTGGGTAGACTAATGCGTTCCATAACTAGCTTCTCAAAACATTTCATGATGGTGGATGCAAGGCCACTAGACCATAGTTCCTTTTGGCATGAGGTCTTGCTTTTCTTTGGCACCGGGAATTATGGTGGTTTTCTTGAAGCAGGTGGGTACCTCAGAACAGAGTAGGGAGAGATTAAAGATGTCCGCAAATACTCCCACTAGCTGGTCTGCATAGCTACTAAGGACATGGCCAGGAACTCCATCTGGGTCAGTTGCTTTTTGTGGGTTTACCCTCAGAAAAGCCATTCTAACTTCTGGGGAGATGTCACCTTGTGGAGAGGCTCACTTTCAGCTGAAGGGCCAGGTGTCACTGCCCTTTTGCTCCTTCTGCTCGAAGCGCAGATAGAAAGCATTCCCCGCGCCAGGAGAAAGGAAGAACAAAGGGGTTTCGGCTCGGGGATAATTTGTAACTTTGTAAGCGGCCTTTGTAGGTGACTATTTGCATACCTTGAGCATGCAAGCAATACAATACAATACAATTTATTGTCATTTGAGCCTCAGTGAGGCTCAAACGAAATTCTGTTTCCACAGCCATACAAACAAAGATAATTCCTAGACATACACACAATTTAGTTCACACAAACATCCATCACAGTGGACCCACTGTGATGGAAGGCAAAGTCTTTTCTCTCCCCTGCAAAGAAGTTGACTGTGACTTGTCACATGTGACAATCAAGTATTCAATTCAATTTCAATTCAATTCAATATCTCAATTACTATTGACTGGTGCACTAACATCTGTGGTGATGAAATTATTTGAGAGGGACCACATATGAAGGAGAAGAAAGATGATGTGGGATCCTGTACATGTTTGGACAGCTTTGTACACCAGCTGCTTAACTTACTCATGGTTGGATCTGTACTGATCTGTCGATGCCCAAACTCATAAATAATTGTACCTGAGGCTTGTGTTTTACCTCATGTATTTATATTGCATGTGGTGTCAGGAAAGTCTTGCAAGTTTGCCAGCAGCCTTAACATAACCAACAAGGGTCTCAAGCTGTCAAAATACACAGGCTTTTAGATACATGGAAAATGGGGGTTTCCATGTCCCTCTCCCTCTCCTTCTCCCTTTCTCTATTCTGTTGAGGTGGGTTTGTATAATGCTTCCGATGCAAATTTTGTGGGATACACACTGTATATATATACCACTGGGAGGAGCCATCTTGGGGAACGGCTGCTAACCAGCAGCCGTCCGTTTAACCCATTTTTTTTTCCAGTTTTTAGTAAGTCTTATTTTTTGTTTGTTGGAGAAATGGACTTCTTAATGTGGGGGGAAGGAGGAAATCTTACTTCTAGGTCCCTACCTGGTCGGTGAGGCAGCTTTTTCTCCGGGCTGCCCGTCGACCCGTCTTCGTGGCCTACCAGCGGGCGTGGAGCGCCGTTTCCTTGCGGGGACTGCTCAGCACCTCGGCTTCGTTGGCGGCACAGCGCTGGAGCACTATCGTGGAGCGGAGCGGGCGATGCCTTGCCTGGGTCGCCGTGCTGGATCGACGCCCTGGAGCTCCGGTGAGCTGTTGACCGCCGTGATCAACACCTCCGAGCTGCGGGTCTGCGGAGCGGAGCGGGCGGCGCTGGCTTTAACATCGGGAGCCTGGGAGCTCCAACCCGGTGCGTCCTTGTCGGCTTCGGAAGCCGACAATCCCCTGCTAGGAAGTGGCCGTTCCAGGCGGCCCAGCCACTGTGAGGACTCTCCCGACGCCGGGGCAACTCCTCCCGGCCAGAACGGCCAGGAACATCGGGCCTCCGCAGAGGCAATAGCGGTGGCCTCAATAGGCCTGACCTTTGGGAGAACTGGGGTTGGGAACTGGACTTTGTGCCTTCCCCCGCAGTGGTAACCACTGTGGGGGGATGATTTTTCTGTGTGTAGTTACTATGTTAGTCTATGTCCACGATGGCTGTCGGAAGGGAGAGTGGACGCTGGCGCGCTTTAGCTGCCGCTGCTCTCTCTTTCACATTGTGTTTTTTGTTTTTTTTTGATTTTGTGTCTTTGGAGCGATTTCTATCTTTAATTTGTATATTGATCACGTCCTTATTATTTATTTTTCTCCGACTATATGTTTTTTTCTCTTCTGTTAATCTTTGTAAGGTGTCCTTGAGATTTGAAAGGCGCCCGAAAATAAAAATTATTATTATTATTATTATTATTATTATTATATGCAGTTTTGTCTGTCAGGTGTTCTGTAAACTCATCTAAATCCTGAAGTATTTATGCATTTTCCTGGTGCCAATCCAATTGCATAGGAATGCTTTCTCCCTGTGGATACCTGAAATCCCTTTTTGAGTCTCCTGTTGGATTATGGGCTACCTCAACTTGGTGGTTTGCATTTGCCTTTCGGCCTCCTCTGTTTTTGAAACCTGATCAGATCACTGTCTAGATTTTTCATCCAAACTGATCCCTCTCTGAACAACAGTGACGTGAAGAGCCAATTTAATTTGTTGACATGTCATGGAGCAATCATTCCTTCTGTCCACAACAGAACTCATAATTACACTATGCCTAAGCAACGAGGCTTTGCCAATAATCAAAACTCATCCCAGGAGACAAAACAATTATGATAATGCACCTAGATTATTAAATTACTAAACTAACATTATTCCTTTTAGTAAATCTTTTAAGAAACATGGGACCCCTGAGGTATAATAACGGCCATAAAATCTAAGTGGGATGAGAGGAAAAGAAATCCGTTACTCAAGAGGATTTGGAATTCATTGTCCATGTAGTTGGTGGAAACAGAATCATGGGGCAATTAATAGATAATTAGTAATCACTTCAGAGAAAATTGTTTGGAAGGATATGGAAAAAAGTTGGGAAACGGGATGACAGGAATAATCTTGAAAGACTCAAGGAATGGTGTGAGATTCTATGCCAATTCTGTCCTGCAATGATTCAACTGACCTTCACTTTAGTAAACACCAACTATTTCCATTTTTCTGTTGATCAGAGTAGAATTATGTGAGATATTCCTGCAGAGCCACAAGCATTCACTGTATGCCTAGACAATCAGTGTTACTTAGATTATAATTATTCCCTCCCTGCTTCTTGTAAGGATTCCATTCCATTTCCCATTGCATTTTATTCAACGATGGGTGCCTCTGAAATGTCTTCCTACGTACTAAATCATGACTTCCCCTCTTCCATGGTGTATCGAGCCCTAGATCACATCTCAACTATTTCTTGCATCCACTCCTGCACCCCTTCTCTTTTTGGGCAGACTCCGATCTCCCAGGTCATCTGACCTGTCACCCAGTTTACACTTTCCCCACTCACCCCATCTTCCCACAAATGCCTGTGTGTGGTCTACAACCAAATGGCATGAACATTGCATTTTTCAATTTCAAATAAACTGCTTCCCATTTGGCTCTTTCTCATAATCTACCCAGGTCCTTTCACACACCCTCATCACACATCCACCACCTACACCCCTTTCATTCCATTTATTTCCCCTCCCCTATCTACTCCCGATTGCAGATTACCTACATGCTGGGTCCCCTACCAACTCCCTTCACAGTACCTATTTGCGCACCCCAGCTCCTTTATTTGGTTCCATGTTTCACCTTTTCTAGCAAATTCTGTCATCAACAGCCCTTTGTCACTATTTCCACCATTCCCTCTCCCACCTGTCCATCTAATAATCAACTCCTCCTCACCTGTACATATGAAAATTAAACACTCTTAAGTCTCTTGACTCTTCGCTCTTGAAAAAGACTTGAAAATTCATATTTTCATTACCATTCATATTTCAATAAATCTCTATAAGTTCGCTCCTCAGACTAATTAGTTCTAGGGAAAACAGTCCCCTTTGAATTGTCAATAACACTTCTACCCCAAATACCATCAACACAGGAGCATTTCAATGCTACGTGCTCAGTCATTTACTCTATTCTCTATATACCTATGATTAGCAGCCAGACACAGCTCCTACAACATTCCAAAATTCATCAATGATATCACCGTTGTTTTGTGAATAATGGTTAATAATGAATCAGAGTTTTGGAGGGAGATTGAATGGTGCCAGAACTACAATCTTGGTTTCACTGTTACCAAATTCCTGGGCATGTATATCTCTGAAGATCTGCCCTGAGCTCAGCATACCACAATGAAAGCTCATCAATGCCTCTACTTCCTTGGGAGTTTGAGGAGATTCAATATGTCATCAAATACTCTATTGAACGACAGGAGTGCTGTAGAAAGCATACTGACTGGTTGCATCACGACCTGGTTTGGCTACCCGAAAGGTCTGGAATGAAGGAGACTACATAAGGTGATAGACACTGCCTGGTCCACCATAGATATTGACCTACCCACCATCGAAGAGATCTATAGGATGCCATGAGTCAAAAAGACAGCCAATGTCATCAAAGACCCACACCCCACTGGCCACCTTTGTCATTTTGCTACTATCATCTGGAAAAAGATAAAGGAGTCCGAAAACTGAAACCACCAGCATCAAGAACAGCTTCTTCCAAGCAACCATGAGGGTCTTGAATACTGTATCACACAACTACAGACTTCGGGTTTTGCACTATAATGATTACCATGTTCCATTCTTGATTATTACGTATTTATCTATATGCTATTGTGTTCATGGGTCTGATAAGCTCCAGCAATTACTTCATTATCATTACTTTCATTATCTGTTGTCAGTAAATATGACAAGAAAATACTACTGACTCTCTTAATTCCCGGGGTGGTGGGACTGTCATATGCTGAGAGAATGGGGTGTAAACTAGAATTTAGAAGGATGAGAGGGCATCTTATTGAAACATATAAGATTACTAGACGGGCCCAAGATTACCCATTGGGCCCATGTTAACACAGGAGGGCTGGTTCCCCAACGCAATATTCCACCTCTCCACCAATTCCAATATTGGGGGGGGGGGGGCTTTCTGGAGCGCTAGTATGGGTGTTGTCGGCTGAAGGGACTGGTTTCCAGAGGGCTAGTATGGGCATTGTGGGCCAAATGGATTCTTGGGGTGGCAGCTCAGTCACTCAAGCCTTATGTGCTGGCTGTTAACTCATGGCTGGCGGGCTGGCAGTTGACTCACAGCTATTCCTTGAAATTCTATTTCAAGCAGGGTGCAAAGCCACCAAATTCAAATATAGTTTCCAACCTCTTCAAGCAGGGTGCAAGGCCACCAAATTCAAGTGCAGTTTCTTACCACTTCAAGCAGGCTGCAAGGCCACCAAATTCAAATGCAGTTTCATACCACTTCAAGCAGGGTGCAAGGTCATGAAATTGAAGTGCAGTTTCCGACCACTTCAAGCAGGGTGCAAGGCCACTGAATTCAAGTGCTGTTTCATACCACTCAAGCAGGGTGCAAGACCACCAAACTCAAGTGCAGTTTCCTAGCACTTCAAGCAGGGTGCAGGGCCACCAAACTCAAGTGCAGTTTCATGCCACCTCAAGCAGGGTGCAAGGCCACCAAACTCAAGTGCAATTTCATGCCATTTCAAGCAGGGAGCTAGGCCACTAAATTCAAATGCAGTTTCATGCCACTTCAAGCAGGGTGCAAGGCCACCAAATTCAAGTGCAGTTTCATCCCACTTCAAGCAGGGTGCAAACCAACCAAATTTAAGTGGCAGTTTCATACCATTTCAAGCAGTGTGCAAGGCCACCAAATTCAAGTTTAGTTTTATGCCACTTCAAGAAAGGGTGCAAAGCCACCAAATTCAAGTGCAGTTTCATGCCACTTCAAGCAGGGTGCAAGGCCACCAAATTAAAGTGCAGTTTCATACCATTTCAAGCATGGTTCATGGCCACCACATTCAAATGCAGTTGCATACCATTTCATGCAGGGTGCAAGGCCACCAAATTCAAATGCAGTTTCATACCATTTCATGCAGGGTGCAAGGCCACCACATTCAAATGCAGTTTCATACCATTTCAAGCAGGGTGACACCACCATCAAACCACCATAAAACCACACAAAACACCACATAAACACTACATTGTTTCACAGCTCAAACAGTCGTGACCTCTCCCTCCCCCATCTTGCAGAGACTGAGCCACACCCACACTTCCGGGTTTTATAATCCCTCCCACCGGAAGGGGCGTGGCCTTCATGGCATGATTGACAGGAGAGAGATTCTCAACATATTTTTAACACTAACAACACTTTTATTTTTCATTGATGGGAAGGATCCTCTGCACCTGATGCGCGGAGGGGGACTGCGTAAGATGGCCAAAAATCACAGCCGTAAGTGGTAGTGTTTTATCTAAAATCAATATACAGTGCAAACAGGAAGTTGTCAAGTTTAGACTTTTAATCATTGGCCATTTCAAACCAACCACCACCAACAACCACTTGCTGTCCTCCATTTTAAACCAACCACCATCATCAACCATTTGCAGCACTTTATTTCAAACCAACCACCACCAACAACCATTTGCAGCACTTTATTTCAAACCAACCACCACCAACCACCATTTGCAGTGCTTCCTTTCAAACCAACCACCAGTTGCAGTGCTTCCTTTCAAACCAACCACCAGTTGCAGTGCTTCATTTCAAACCAACCACCATCATCAACCATTTGCAGCACTTTATTTCAAACCAACCACCACCAACCACCATTTGCAGTGCTTTCTTTCAAACCAACTACCAGTTCCTGTGCTTTATTTCAAACCAACCAGCACCAACCACCAATTGCTGTGCTTTATTACAAACCAACCACATTTTCATTTTCAAACAACATTAAGGGCACTCAAGGTCAGTAAAACCACACTCACAGTTTAGTTGACATGTGTTCTGTGTTATTCACAGCTGAGACTGAGAGACGTGACCATCTTGGCCTTCAGGAGAGAGAATCTTAACATTTTTTAAACACTAATAACTCTTTTATTTTTAATCGATGGGAAAAATCCTCTTGCCTGCACAGCGGAGGAGGACTGTAAATAAGATGGCCACAAATCACAGCCATAAGTGGCAGCGTTTATTCTAAAACCAATATACAGAAGAACAGGAAGTGGTCAAGATCAGACTTTTAGTAATATAGATTAAGGGTTTGGACACGCTAGAGGCAGGAAACAAGTTGGGAATTCTTTGACCCATGACTGCAGCAAATAGGAAAGGACTGTCGAGGAATGGATTGTGAATCTCAAGTGTCTGTGGCTGGACATGTGATGGCCATGTGCAAACTGTCAAATCATGGCAGAATATCCCACACCATTCCCACACTCACCACGCTTCAGTGCTCAATAGCAGCAGAGTCTGCAGTTCCTCAAGAAGCTTCAATTCCTCATAACTGGAGTAGAAGCATTATGCCCTGCCCAGAGGGACCACATCAGAAGGAGATGAAGGATGATGTCGGATCCTGTACTCATGCTTGGGCAACTTTGCATTACAGCTGCCTAACTTACTCATGGTTTGATATGTAATGATCTGTCAATGCCCAAACTCATAAATAATTGTATCTGACGCATGTGTTTTAGCTCATGTATTTATATTGCATTTGGTTTTGAAGAAATCTTGCCAGTTTGCCAGGAGCCTTAACATAACCAACACGAGTCTCAAGCTGTCTGTCAGAATAGACTGGATTTTAGATACAAGGTTAGAAGCTCTGCTGGAACAGAGATTTACACCTCTCTCCCCAGATGACCTCCGCTCCTACTCTGCAGTGACACTGAAAGAGTAGCAACTCTGAACAAGAATGGGTTAACAAAGTTTTTAACTTATTGAAGTCCTTTCAAAGCTTTTGAAATTGTCAAGCCATCTCATTTTCTCTCTCTGGATTCTGTCGAGGCAGGTTCAATAGTGCTTCAGTAAACTGTTCTGTAAACTAATTTAAATCGTGAAGTATTTATACATTTTATTGGTGCGTATCCAATTTAATGGGACTACTTTCTGTCTGCAGAGGTCCCCTTTTATGTCTCCTGGTGGATCATGGCCTGCCTCTACTTGTTGTTTTTTTTATTTATCTTTCCCTTTCGTCTGTGTTCGTAAATGTGAACTATTTGGATTTTTCATCAAAGCCAACCTCAGTCTGAACCACAACAGTGATGTGGCAAGCCTATTTAACGTGTTTGATTCAATCACTATTGCTTTGCGGGCTGCTTTTTAATATAATTTTCCCAGGTAGAGATGAACTGACCTGGGTCCCAGGTAGGTATTTCTCCTCTTGAAGAATGATGGTTGAGAGCTAACCAAATGGATGTCCTTAAAATGCTGAAAGTTTTGATGGAGTTGATCCAGAGAGAACTTCAAGCTGTGGGGAAGAGGAAAACCATGATCGGCAAGAACTCCAACATCACACATGATTGTATGCATAAATGCTTGCCAAGTATAGCATCTACTTGCTCTTTTAGTTTGCTGAAAGTATCACAATTGTTGGCCAGATCAACAACAATGATGAGACGGAGTACAGGAAAGAGATTGGGAACCTCGAAACAACAACCTAGCACTTAATGCAGAAAGAAGAGATAATTGTTGATATAAGGAAGCATTGTTGGTGAACATAACACTGTTCTCATCAATAGAGCTGCTGTTGAGATGGTCAATAGGTTCAAGTTCCTAGGCATCCATATTGCCAACAACCTAACCCTTGCAGTTACAGTGAACAAGAAAGGGCATCAGCATATTTGTTTTCTATTACATCTCGGAAAGTTTGTTAGATCCCTGGGGATTCTCTCGTGATTCTACAGATACACCATAGAAAGTATTCTGATGGGATGCATCTCAGCCCGGTATGACAACTGCTCCGCTCATAGAAACATAGAAACATAGAAATTAGGTGCAGGAGTAGGCCATTCGGCCCTTCGAGCCTGCACCGCCATTCAATATGATCATGGCTGATCATCCAACTCAGTATCCCGTACCTGCCTTCTCTCCATACCCTTTGATCCCCTTAGCCACAAGGGCCACATCTAACTCCCTCTTAAATATAGCCAATGAACTGGCCTCGACTACCCTCTGTGGCAGGGAGTTCCAGAGATTCACCACTCTCTGTGTGAAAAAAGTTCTTCTCATCTCGGTTTTAAAGGACTTTCCCCCTTATCCTTAAGCTGTGACCCCTTGTCCTGGACTTCCCCAACATCGGGAGCAATCTTCCTGCATCTAGCCTGTCCAACCCCTTAAGAATTTTGTAAGTTTCTATAAGATCCCCTCTCAATCTCCTAAATTCTAGAGAGTATAAACCAAGTCTATCCAGTCTTTCTTCATAAGACAGTCCTGACATCCCAGGAATCAGTCTGGTGAACCTTCTCTGCACTCCCTCTATGGCAATAATGTCCTTCCTCAGATTTGGAGACCAAAACTGTACGCAATACTCCAGGTGTGGTCTCACCAAGACCCTGTACAACTGCAGTAGAACCTCCCTGCTCCTATACTCAAATCCTTTTGCTATGAAAGCTAACATACCATTCACTTTCTTCACTGCCTGCTGCACCTGCATGCCCACTTTCAATGACTGGTGTACCATGACACCCAGGTCTCGCTGCATCTCCCCTTTTCCTAGTCGGCCACCATTTAGATAATAGTCTGCTTTCCTGTTTTTGCCACCAAAATGGATAACCTCACATTTATCCACATTATACTGCATCTGCCAAACATTTGCCCACTCACCCAGCCTATCCAAGTCACCTTGCAGTCTCCTAGCATCCTCCTCACAGCTAACACTGCCCCCAGCTTAGTGTCATCCGCAAACTTGGAGATATTGCCTTCAATAAGGTGAACACAGCCCAATTTACCCAATCTATCGAAGGCTTGTCACTTCCTTCCATCCAGTCTATCTTAATGGTGCATTGCATCAGGAAGATTAGAAATAACATCAAATATTCCATTTCAACATGGCCACTGTATTTTCTCTTTTCTACCTTTTGAGAGAAAATACAGATGCTTGAAAGCTCAGACTTCCAAGCTTAAGAACAGCTTTTTCCCCACTGCTATCAGACTCTTGAAGAAATTACATTTCATTCACCCCCTTCCTGGAGATGTCAAGTATTCTTACTCTCATTGATCTTATTTGGTTATTGTGTTGTTGCACATTAGAATTTTTATTTTGCACTACTTCAGATTATACTACAATTTTTGCACCATTCTGCAATTTTGCATTCATGGTTGTACTTATTATTGCGTCTATGCTTTCCATATTGTCTTCACTCTGCGAACTTTATGTGAACAAGAAATATCATTGCACCCAGAAGTCTATGACAGTTAACTAAATTAATCTGATTTAATTTAATCTAATATAATTTGTATTTTATTTATTTAGTGTTTGGTGATTGTGTCATCATTTATTACCCATCCCTAATTGTCCTAAACTGTGGTTTGTAGGCCATTTTATGATCAATCCCGTATGGCTTGTAGTGAGATACAACTGAGGACTGCAGATTTCTTCCTCTGAAGAATATTTGTAATCCAGATCATTTTTTGTAACAATCTAAAAGTTCCATACTCATTTTTGTTAATGACTAGATGTTCTTTAGCAATAGAACTGCACGATGTTAACTGAAATTAAATTATATATATGCCATGGTGGCATTTGAATTTATGCCGTTGTGACGTCTCAGATTCTGGGTTCGATGACTGTAGTATCACTGTTCCTGATCAGAGTGCAACTGTGGAACTTGCTCTCGCGGCATGTGGTTGAGGTCAGTGGCATTGTCAGCATGTTGGAGAGATGGATAAGATGCTGATAGATCAGGAAAAGCAGCATCAGGGTCAGTCCATACCATTAATGCTGGTATGGAGCAATTGGGTTGAATGGCCTGTTTTTTAAATTTATAACTTAACTTTTTTGTTTATATTGTCTTAACTAAAGGCCAACATTTATCACCGTTCCGTAATTGCCCTTGAATTGGAGAAGGGTCACTTCATTCAGTTGCAATCCTGCTGGGGAAGGTGCTTCACAGTACTGTTGAGAGAGAGTTCCAGTGTTGTATATTGCATAAACCAGAGAACATAGAACAGCACAGCATTAGAACAGGCCCAACAGCCCATAATGTTTGTGCTGACCAAACATGATACCCAGCCAATTTCTCATCTACCTGCACATAATCCATATCCCTCCATTCCCTGCCTATGTAAAAGTCTCTTAAATGACACTATCATATCTGCCTCAACCACCACCCATAACAGCGTGTTCCAGGCACTCACCACCCTCAGTGTAAAAACATTGTCCCGCGCACCTCCTTTTGTCCCGGTCACCTCAAACCTATGCCCTTTAGTATTTTTTTCCACCTTGGAAAAAAGGACCTGGCTTTTTATCTATCATATCTTTTTATCTATCTTATCCTCTCATAATTTTACATATGTCTATCAGGTCTCTCTGCAATCTCCAACATTCCAGAGAAAACAATCCATCAACCTCTCCCTGTAGCTAAAACTCTAAGCCAGGCATCATCTGGTAAAAACACCTCAGCACCCTTTCCAAAGTCTCCTCATCCTTTTTGGACTGAGCCAACCAGAAATCCACACAATACTCCACATGCTGCCAAAACAAATTCCTATAAAGTTGCATCTTAGCATTTATTCCTATTTAATGTGACTTGTATGATCTGATAAATTCCTATCCATAGTTTTTGATATAATTCAGGAATGTTCATCCTGTCCATTAATAATGCTACTGATACATTCACTTCCTCCTCCTTCTCTTCTTCTTCGAGAATCCCTCAAAGTGAGGTTCCAGGGGTTGTGAGATGGCTGGTGAGGTCTATGTAACGATTGGCAGACTCTTCCATCGATGGGGCAGGTGGTGGCGGATAGGCCAGTAATTGTAAGGTGTTGCATCTTTTCAGCCACTTATGCAGAACCTCTAGAGATTCCCAATGCATGGACTGTAATTTCTTAAAACCGATGTTTTGAAAAACAAGGCGCCACAGAGTTAAAATTATGGCCATCAAATTTAAGGAGGAAGAGAGGAAAGCATATTTTACTCATGGACTTGGAATTTACCATTGATGTAGTAGGTGGAACAGAATTAATAGGGCTAGTTGAGAATTTGTGTCAATTTAGAGAAAATTGATAGCAAGGCAATGTAAAAGAGTTGGGAAATTGGAATTACAGGAATGATCTCCGAGGAGCCAAAATAGACCCAAGGAATAAAATAGCATTCTACGACAGTTCTGAGACGCTATGATTTGACTGACTTTGGCTTTAGTAAACACCAACAACTTCCTCTTTCTTGACCGCAACTTAAATATTCCTGCATAGTCACAAGCACCAACTGTAAGCCAGTAATGAGTGAGATTCTGTCATTCACAGAGACAAGCTGAGCAGATGTGACAGGCTCAGAGGCTTAAAGTTCTCCAGTCCTTGATTATGGTGACAACCTGTGGAAGAATCTGCAGTTCATACATTGGTTTCATCAGCTACCTCAGCCCTAGTGGAAGCAAGATACCCTCGATTCTGAGAGACGACCTGAGAAGAAGAAGTTTTAACAAGTTCTCACAACTTAATTACTTTAAATATTGCACAGAAGAATTTCACATGGACATGTTCAACATTGCATCTACAGAATGTTAAGCCTTTAAACATGATACATTTGCTCAGCTAGTCTGTGAATGATGTATTCTCACTCCTCCCTTCTCCTTTGCACGAAGTTTAATATATTTCAGTCACATTTACATTTCCCAGTGATTAGACTCTCCTAACCCCTTCCTTACCTGCCCAAACAGCAGCCCTGAATACCTGCCCTCCCTTGCCGCAGGCTCAGAGCAGATACGTGCCCTCCTTAATGTTTAAGGCAAAGACCCATAACTTATTTATTTGCTTCTGTACTCCACAATTTGAGATTTGTATTGGAAAAAAATCACATGTGGTTAAAGTGGCCAGTGTCAGATTTTATTAAAGGCCATTTTTATATATTTTGGTTTCACCATGTGGAAATCACAGCTGTTGTTAAACATATTCCCCCCCATCTCAGGGCAACATAATGTTTGAGACACATGGCTTCACAGGTGTTTGTAATTGCTCAGGTGTGTTTAAATGTCTCCTTAATGCAGGTATAAGAAAGCTCTCAGTACCATTCCTCCAGACTTTCCATCACCTTTGGAACATTTTATTGCTGTTTATAAACATGAGGACCAAAGTTGTGCCAATTAAAATCAAAGAAGCCATTATAAGACTGAGAAACAAGAATAAAATGGTTAGAGACATTAGCCAAACCTTAGGCTTGCCAAAATCAACTGTTTGGAATATCATTAAGAAGAATGAGAGCACTGGTGAGCTTACTAATTGCAAAAGTACTGGCAGGCCAAGGAAGACCTCCATAGCTGATGACAGAAGAATTCTCTCTATAATAAAGAAAAATCACCAAACACATTCCGACAGATAAGAAACACTCTTCGGGACGCAGGTGTAAATTTGTCAATAACCACTGTCTGTAGAAGACTCCATGATCAGAAATACAGAGGCTACACTGATGGATGCAAACCGCTGGTTAGCCGCAAAAATAGGATGGCCAGGTTACAGTTTGCCAAGAAGTACTTAAAAGAACAACCATAGTTCTGGTAAAAGGTCTTGTGGACAGATGAGACGAAGATTATGTTATATCAGAGTGATGGCAAGAGCAAAGTATGGACGAGAGAAGGAACTACCCAAGTTCCAAAGCATACGACTCACTCACTCACTCACGGCTGGTGGGCTGGTGGTTGAATCATGGCTGGTGGACTGGCAGTTGACTCACGGCTGGTGGGCTGGCAGTTGACTCACGGCTGGTAGGCTCACACACACATACCCTACATCACACCCAAACACACACACACACACACACACACACACTCAAAGCCACACAGACACCGTCCATCTCACACACACAAACACACTCACACACTGACTCACACACACTCACTCACACACACTCACACAAACACACATTCACTCACTCACACACTTACACACTCACACACTCACACACAACATATATAGGACAGTGAAATTCACTTGAATTTACTCACGCGGCTGAGCGCAGCCTCTCCACTGAGCGGGACTTCCGCAGTGAGCGGGACTAATGGAATGAGCGCGACCTCTCCACCGAGCGGGACTTCCGGAATGAGCGCGACCTCAGCAATGAGCGGGACTTCCGGAGTGAGCGGGACTTCCGGAGTAAGCGGGACATCCAGAGTGAGTGGGACTTCCAGAATGAGCAGGACCTTTGGACCAAGCACAGTGCAGACCAACAATACAGTTCAAGTACAGTGCAGACCAACAGTTCAGTTGAAGCACAGTGCAGGCGAACAATTCATTTCAAGCACAGTGCAGGCCAACTATTCTTTTCAAGCACAGTGCAGGCCAACAATTCATTTCAAGCACAGTGCAGGTCAACTATTAATTTCAAGCACAGTGCAGGCCAACAATTCATTTCAAGCACAGTGCCGGCCAACAATGCATTTGAAGCACAGTGCAGGCCAACAATTCATTTCAAGCACAGTGCAGGCCAACAATTCATTTCAAGCACAGTGCAGGCCAACAATTCATTTCAAGCACAGTGCTGGCCAACAATTCAGTTCTAGCACAGTGCAGGCCAACCATTCAGTTCAAGCACAGTGCAGGCCAACAATTCATTTCAAGCACAGTGCAGGTCAACTATTAATTTCAAGCACAGTGCAGGCCAACAATTAATTTCAAGCACAATGCCGGCCAACAATGCATTTGAAGCACAGTGCAGGCCAACAATTCATTTCAAGCACAGTGCAGGCCAACAATTCATTTCAAGCACAGTGCAGGCCAACAATTCATTTCAAGCACAGTGCTGGCCAACAATTCAGTTCTTGCACAGTGCAGGCCAACAATTCACTTCAAGCACAGTGCAGGCCAACAATTCACTTCAAGCACAGTGCAGGCCAACAATTCATTTCAAGCACAGTTCAGGCCAACAATTCATTTCAAGCACAGTGCAGGCCAACAATTAATTTCAAGCACAGTGCAGGCCAACAATTCAGTTCTTGCACAGTGCAGGCCAACAATTCATTTCAAGCACAGTGCAGGCCAACAATTCATTTCAAGCACAGTGCAGGCCAACAATTAATTTCAAGCACAGTGCAGGCCAACAATTCAGTTCTTGCACAGTGCAGGCCAACAATTCATTTCAAGCACAGTGCAGGCCAACAATTCATTTCAAGCACAGTGCAGGCCAACAATTCAGTTCTTGCACAGTGCAGGCCAACAATTCATTTCAAGCACAGTGTGGGCCAACAATTTATCTCAAGCACAGCGCAGGCCAACAATTCATTTCATGTACAGTGCAGCCCAACAATTCATTTCAAGCACAGTGCAGGCCAACAATTCATTTCAAGCACAGTGCTGGCCAACAATTTATCTCAAGCACAGCGCAGGCCAACAATTCATTTCATGTACAGTGCAGCCCAACAATTCATTTCAAGCACAGTGCAGGCCAACAATTCATTTCAAGCACAGTGCAGGCTAACAATTCATTTCAAGCACAGTGCAGGCTAACAATTCATTTCAAAACCCAGTGCAGGCTCACAGATCAATTCACTCATGGCGTGGACTCACAGTTGTGGACTCAACTCTCACTCACGGTGTTCTGGGGTGACTGACTCACGTCCGGCCTCTGGGGCTTTATTCTCCTGCCCCCCCGGAAGGGGCGTTACCTTCCTCATGGTGTCTGACAGGCGAGAAGACCATTCTGCTGATCTTCAATATTTTATCATTCATAACTATTTTATTATTTCTCCGATCAGAAAAAACCTTGGGGCAATTGGAGGAGAGAAGGACGATGAGTAAGATACAGAAAAAATCATAGCGATATATGGTAGCGTTTTTTCTAAAGTTTATTTACAACATAGGCAGGAAGTGGTCAAGATGAGACTTTTAGTAATAGTATAGATAGAGCAGGAGCAGACTTATTCAGCCCTCAAACCTGACTGCCATTTAATAGGACTTTTAACGGCATCAACTTCGTGCACTAACCCCATATCCCTCAGTTCATTTAATTTTCAAAAATCAATAAATCTGTGTCTTAAGGGCCTGTCCCACTTAGCGATTTTTTCGGCGAGGGCTCAGCGTCGCCAAAAGATTGTTGAACATTTCAAAATCCAGCGGCGACAATAAAAAATGTCATCAAGCCGAGTCACACCGCATCACAGCGCAAATTTTTTGGTGACCTGATAATTCAGTCAATGATGCCGGGAATCAGCAAAAAAAGTCACCAAGTGGGACAGGCCCTTTAAACATCCTCAACAACTGAGTCTCCACAGGGGTACACCCCCCTCAGGGTGAAGTAAAGATCACAGACATTTAACAGTCTGAATTGCTACTTATTTTGATTCATAGCAACAACGAAGAAGTAATAAAGAAGGTTGATGTTGGGAAAGGCCGTAGACATTATCCATATGGGCTTCAGCCGGGCCTTGGATAAGGTACTGCACAGTAGAGGGCTCTGAAAAATTAGATTGCATGGTATCCAAGGAGAGCTAACTCACTGCAAACAGAATTGTCTTCATGGAAGGGAGCAGAGGGTGATGTTGGAAGTTCGATTTTTGGACTGGTGGTCTGTAACTAGTGTGCCTCAAAGTCAAAGTCAAAGTCAATTTTATTTGTTGCATGTACCACAACATTCTTCACTGTCGTGGAAGGCAACAAAGTTCAGTCAGTCCTCCTCCTTTGTTCAACCATGGCCTGGGCCTATAAACA